>NC_057933.1:74476176-74696176 GCF_018555375.3 Anguilla rostrata | reverse complement strand
TTTAAATGTTCAGGCTGTGCTTAGATGGGTTATAGGCTGTGTTCAGTCTGTGTTTAGATGGTGTTCAGGCTGTTTAGATGAGTTTAGACTGTGTTTAAATGTTCAGGCTGTGCTTAGATGGGTTATAGGCTGTGTTCAGTCTGTGTTTAGATGGTGTTCAGGCTGTTTAGATGATGTTTAGACTGTGTTTAAATGTTCAGGCTGTGCTTAGATGGGTTATAGGCTGTGTTCAGTCTGTGTTTAGATGGTGTTCAGGCTGTTTAGATGATGTTTAGACTGTGTTTAAATGTTCAGGCTGTGCTTAGATGGGTTATAGGCTGTGTTCAGTCTGTGTTTAGATGGGATTTAGGCTGTTTAGATGATGTTTAGACTGTGTTTAAATGTTCAGGCTGTGCTTAGATGGGTTATAGGCTGGTTCAGTCTGTGTTTAGATGGATTTAGGCTGTTTAGATGATGTTTAGACTGTGTTAAATGTTCAGGCTGTGCTTAGATGGGTTATAGGCTGTGTTCAGTCTGTGTTTAGATGGCGTTCAGGCTGTTTAGATGATGTTTAGACTGTGTTTAAATGTTCAGGCTGTGCTTAGATGGGTTATAGGCTGTGTTCAGTCTGTGTTTAGATGGTGTTCAGGCTGTTTAGATGATGTTTAGACTGTGTTTAAATGTTCAGGCTGTGCTTAGATGGGTTATAGGCTGTGTTCAGTCTGTGTTTAGATGGTGTTCAGGCTGTTTAGATGATGTTTAGACTGTGTTTAAATGTTCAGGCTGTGCTTAGATGGGTTATAGGCTGTGTTCAGTCTGTGTTTAGATGGTGTTCAGGCTGTTTAGATGATGTTTAGACTGTGTTTAAATGTTCAGGCTGTGCTTAGATGGGTTATAGGCTGTGTTCAGTCTGTGTTTAGATGGTGTTCAGGCTGTTTAGATGATGTTTAGACTGTGTTTAAATGTTCAGGCTGTGCTTAGATGGGTTATAGGCTGTGTTCAGTCTGTGTTTAGATGGGATTTAGGCTGTTTAGATGATGTTTAGACTGTGTTTAAATGTTCAGGCTGTGCTTAGATGGGTTATAGGCTGTGTTCAGTCTGTGTTTAGATGGTGTTCAGGCTGTTTAGATGATGTTTAGACTGTGTTTAAATGTTCAGGCTGTGCTTAGATGGGTTATAGGCTGTGTTCAGTCTGTGTTTAGATGGTGTTCAGGCTGTTTAGATGATGTTTAGACTGTGTTTAAATGTTCAGGCTGTGCTTAGATGGGTTATAGGCTGTGTTCAGTCTGTGTTTAGATGGTGTTCAGGCTGTTTAGATGATGTTTAGACTGTGTTTAAATGTTCAGGCTGTGCTTAGATGGGTTATAGGCTGTGTTCAGTCTGTGTTTAGATGGTGTTCAGGCTGTTTAGATGATGTTTAGACTGTGTTTAAATGTTCAGGCTGTGCTTAGATGGGTTATAGGCTGTGTTCAGTCTGTGTTTAGATGGTGTTCAGGCTGTTTAGATGATGTTTAGACTGTGTTTAAATGTTCAGGCTGTGCTTAGATGGGTTATAGGCTGTGTTCAGTCTGTGTTTAGATGGGATTTAGGCTGTTTAGATGATGTTTAGACTGTGTTTAAATGTTCAGGCTGTGCTTAGATGGGTTATAGGCTGTGTTCAGTCTGTGTTTAGATGGGATTTAGGCTGTTTAGATGATGTTTAGACTGTGTTTAAATGTTCAGGCTGTGCTTAGATGGGTTATAGGCTGTGTTCAGTCTGTGTTTAGATGGTGTTCAGGCTGTTTAGATGATGTTTAGACTGTTTAAATGTTCAGGCTGTGCTTAGATGGGTTATAGGCTGTGTTCAGTCTGTGTTTAGATGGTGTTCAGGCTGTTTAGATGATGTTTAGACTGTGTTTAAATGTTCAGGCTGTGCTTAGATGGGTTATAGGCTGTGTTCAGTCTGTGTTTAGATGGTGTTCAGGCTGTTTAGATGATGTTTAGACTGTGTTTAAATGTTCAGGCTGTGCTTAGATGGGTTATAGGCTGTGTTCAGTCTGTGTTTAGATGGTGTTCAGGCTGTTTAGATGATGTTTAGACTGTGTTTAAATGTTCAGGCTGTGCTTAGATGGGTTATAGGCTGTGTTCAGTCTGTGTTTAGATGGTGTGTTCAGGCTGTTTAGATGATGTTTAGACTGTGTTTAAATGTTCAGGCTGTGCTTAGATGGGTTATAGGCTGTGTTCAGTCTGTGTTTAGATGGTGTTCAGGCTGTTTAGATGATGTTTAGACTGTGTTTAAATGTTCAGGCTGTGCTTAGATGGGTTATAGGCTGTGTTCAGTCTGTGTTTAGATGGTGTTCAGGCTGTTTAGATGATGTTTAGACTGTGTTTAAATGTTCAGGCTGTGCTTAGATGGGTTATAGGCTGTGTTCAGGCTGTGTTTAGATGGTGTTCAGGCTGTTTAGATGATGTTTAGACTGTGTTTAAATGGTGTTCAGGCTGTGTTTGGACTGTGTTCAGGCTGTGTTTAGATGTTCAGACTGTGTTCAGGCTGTGTTTAGATGATGTTTAGGCTGTGTTTAAATGTTTAGACTGTGTTCAGGCTGTGTTTAGATATTCAGGCTGTGTTTAGATGATGTTTAGGCTGTGTTCAGGCTGTGTTTAGATGTTTAGACTGTGTTCAGGTTGTGTTTAGATGGTGTTCAGGCTGTGTTTAAATGTTTAGGTTGTGTTCAGGCTTTTTAGATGGTGTTCAGGCTATGTTTAGACTGTGTACAGGCTGTGTTTAGATGGGTTTTAGACTGTGTTCAGATGTTTAGGCTGTGTTCAGGTTGTGTTTAGACTGCGTACAGGCTGTGTTCAGGCTGTGTTTAGACTGTGTTTTGATGGTTTCTGTGTTTGTTCAGCAGGAGGAGTGTGCTCTCACTCACCTCAGCCTGGCGGGAAATGGACTGACAGACTGTGACCTCTCCACCCTGGCCAGGTCAGCTGTCTGTCTGTCTCTCCGTCCGTCCGTCTGTGTCTGCGTGAGTCAGTAGTGCTGAGTGGCCTTGTGTCCGTGTGTCCAGGTGCCTGGCTGTCTGTCCGTCCCTGGTGTCTCTGGACGTGTCGGGGAACCCAGCGATGACCTCACAGGGGCTGGAGCCCCTCCTCACAGCCCTGAGAGAGGGCCGTCGAACCCTGGACCTCCTCAACCTGCAGGGTAGGCCCCGCAATGCCACCGCGATGAACCGCCGCTGCCGAATTCACCCGTAGCGTCGCCGTGACAACAGCTGTCGCCGCTTTCACCATCACCGTAGCAGCCTCCATTGGCGTCTTGTCATAACTAATCGCTGTAGTTAACATGCCACCGTGATCATCGATCTCACTGTAGTCGGGCAGTCGCTGAATCTAATCACCAAGATGTGCAGCTGGGCTCTAGTGAACATGTCACCGTGCCAACTCACTGTCACCATACCAACTTACTGTCACCGTACCAACTCACTGTCACCATACCAACTCACTGTCACCGTGCCAACTCACTGTCACCGTACCAACTCACTGTCACCATACCAACTCACTGTCACCGTGCCAACTCACTGTCACCATACTAACTTACTGTCACTGTGCCAACTCACTGTCACCGTGCCAACTTACTGTCACCGTGCCAACTTACTGTCACCGTGCCAACTTACTGTCACTGTACCAACTCACTGTCACCGTGCCAACTCACTGTCCCCATAGCAACTCGTGGATTCCGTAAGGACTCACACTGCAGCTGTCTACAGAGAGGCTGGAAGCTGTTGACTGAAGAACCCCTTGGTGTAACTGACACAGAACAGTGGCCTGTGGGCATGCCTGAGCCTGACCATGGACTGCTTTTAACACCGTGTGTGTATGTGTGTGTGCGCGTGTGTGTGACGCGTGCATGCGTGCTTGTGTGTGTGTGTGCGTGCGTGCGCATTCCAGGCTGTCAGGTGTGCGGGCCGTGGGATGGTGGGACCCTGGACAGCCTCTCCTCCTGTGTGCGGAACCTGCAGCTCTGCTCCCAGCGGCTCAACAAGCTGGACCGCAAGGTTCTGCAGGAGAGCTGGGCAGCCCGGGGGGGCGGAGTCTTATCCCGCTACGCCAAGTGTCTGCTCAGAGCTGCGCCCTCTCTGTGAGTCCGCTGCAGTGCCCCCGTCTGGACTGGAGGACTCACACCCGGAGCTCGGGTGAAGACTGCACTATCCAGAGACTGGCGTTTGGATCAAAATGCATATTTAACCTGTCTCCTTACGTGAATGTATTGTGTGTGTGTGTGTGTGTGTCTTTTCAAAGTTTCAACAAAAATGGAGTATGTGAATGTGTCTGCAATGTGTTGTCCTTGCCGTGGTTGGTGAGGATTATTAAAGCAGGTTTTTTGTTTGTTTTTTTGCTGTTGGTGTCTTGGCAGATGGATTAATGGACCTCCTCTCAATGTGCACTACAGTCCCAGCAGTCAGCAGTTTTTCTTGTAAGCTCACTACCTTAATTACATTACCGGCATTTAGCAGACAGACACTTTTACACAACACATAGCTGGAGTCGAATAATGAACACAGAACACATTCCTGCACCGCAGCAATGACTTAAATCTTGCAGTGTTATTTCAGAAATGCTTTGGTTCATGTGTTGAGAAACGCATAAAAACACATGCTTTATTATGCTGACCGAATTACCTTTCTTTCATTTACTATCTCATGCCCACTGTATTGATTAAGCTCATTTTACAACTATCTTAATTATCATTGGTCAGCCTTAAGAAAAAAATTAATTCTATATTCGTCACGTTATCTAGGTATTTCTGAATAGGGCATTTGGTTTTTTGAATTCAAATCTAATGCACATATACAAGTGTTCTGTGGAAAGAGGAAGCAAGCGTATTTTTCTTACATCATGACAATTGCTGCAACAACTCGTCCAATTAACTCTTACTGTGTACATGTGGTCCCTGCTGTTGGAGTTGAATCATCTGGACATATTACTGTGCATGAATGACCAGTACTATGTGAATCGTAGGGCTATCACAAATACTAATGCACCAGTAAGATATAGTTTTACTGCATCATTTTGTCATTATGTACCAGCATCTAACTAAATTGTAGATCATAATTAATCACAGGTTATTACAAAACAATTATTTAAAACAAATGATTGATATTAACTCCAGACCCTAGTTTATGTTACTAGTGCCACAAATATTCTCTCATGACAGATATGACATTTAGCACTTGTTACCATGTTTCAGCTTGTGTGAATTGTCACAACAACCATTGTAGCTTCAATTGATGTATGACACTGGCATGAGTGGTTATGACATGTTTTTTCATGTTTATGATCATTACCACCGTGTTAAGGACTGTAGTTCAAGTTTTACCAGACATGTTGGTAGATAGATAGATAAGCAATGCCCTTGTGTCATTGCCAGTCTATTCTGGTGACCACTTTGAATGCCCGAATGAGTGAGAGAACAATTATTTTTGTAGACTCATTTTATTAATTTCTTGTCATTAAGAGTGTATTTGCACCAACTCGAACAAAGAAAACCAATACACTGTTGCCATGGATGGCTCTAAAATGAAACTATCAAGGAAATAAGATCAAAAAAGATTAAACTCAGGGCTGGCCCATGCAACCCTTTGGCATCGATTCATGTCAGTACATCTGAAACTCATTACAGTATTACTCAGGGTTCCTTACGTTCGCTATGGCAGATTGGCTTTTTGAAGCAGGTATTAAAGTAGCGGAACTGTGCTGAAGATGCCTGGTGCAAATAGCATGTTACTGATTTGAGCTGGCCCCAGGAATTTGATTATTATTCTCATCAATCAGGTTATGTTTTATGATTTTTTGGATCAGGCCAGGTCCAGGATAGTCCATTGCAATTATGCCAAGGCATTTGTTTTTAAAATCCTTGAATCTCTGAATGAGCCAAGGGTTAATCATCTGGGCCACATATTTTGGAGTACGTTCACATATTGCAGTCTGTAGAACATTAATGGCAGTTAAGCCTGTCCCACTGGAGTATGTCAAAGTTACAATATTATTGCACTTATCACTGGCAGTAATTAAATGTGCATTTATTGTTATCTTCTTGGCAGTAATGTTATCGACTACATGTTCACCTTCGTTATGTGTACCGAAATGGGTTATCCCAAAATCAAATTTATTTGGAAGCCTTAGAACAACCATCTTTCCTCGAACAACTTTTAGTTTTGGATTGTTTGCCTCTGACATGTATACATATGGATTTATATTACCTTTTAGTAATGTCATAGCCCTAGAAAAGGCAGTGTTCCCTCTTTGAAACTGACCTTGTTTTGGCTTCACCCTAATTAAAACTGTTTCCTTTTTGTGTGCCTTTAGAAATTCTACTATGGTGACAAGTACCTCTTCCAACCTTACACCCAATTTTATAATTCCATGCACCAGCCGTAGTGAGTTATCTACTCTAAGATCAAAGTATCTTAACCCTGCTGAAAGCTGGTTATTTAAATTCCACGCCTGACATTCTGCCAAATATATACAATCAAAAGCCATTGCATCATGGGCCCCAGGGATAGTGACTTCCGAAAGCAGCCTGTCATCATTTAGCTGACTCATCCAATCTGTATGGAGCTGTTCTGGAGGTTCGGGCTGATCATTAAATGATGGGTCAATCTCCGCATGACTGGGGTGTGAGAAGACTCTGGAAAAGGAAGAAAATACTGCTATTATTAACCCTTTGAAAAGCTACTTTCAGTTACCAGTACTGATAGTTACATCAGCATTAGAATGTTCAGCTACAAACATTCCAATCACATAGTTGTGATCTTACACCTTAAAGTAATCTGAGTATGAAACAAAGTGAGAGACTGTGTACTGGGCACACATGTTGTGGATATTTAATCCACAAATATTGTGGATACTTTAGCCCCACAGATTATTTTCTACTGTGCTTTTGTTCATCATATATGAGCATTTGCATCGCTCTGTTCAAAGCTCACAGCGAGAGACCAGCCTAACGTTCTAGTCAGGAAGAGACCAGAGGGCAATATACAAAGGAAGCTTAACATACCCAGGGCTCCATTGCATTAGCTGACCTCACGAAACCTAACAACTGCAATCAGGCTCAACCAGTATCACAAAATGTGGTTATCAACTTGCTAACTGAACACAGACTTTGTTAATCAATGGAAATGCTGCTTTAAAGAGCATTAGTGTTTGGCTTGATAATTGGCAATGGGATGCTATGTGTATGGGCTATGTTCATTATTAGGACTATGTGGAGACAGGAAATGTTGGAACTATCAGTGAATGTAAATTGTTTTACATATACATTACTTTAAGAGAGGCAATCTTACATTTCTGTATCCAATTTCCAGAGCACTTCACAATAAAAGGCTTTCTATTTGTTTACATTGGAGTCCTGTTTGATTAGGTACATAGGACGTAAATCATCCTACATGAAATAGAAATTTTAGAGAGAAAAACTAAATATTTCACTTGACAAAATGAAAAACAATGACAATTAGAAATGCTATATGAACCAGGAACATGTTCAAAATGAATTTTGTCTCCTGGTAAGAAAAGGGATTTCTGTAAAAAAATAAAAAACAAAAAATCTGCAAGGCTTTTAATTTGGTACCACAAAGGTGTCATAGACAATGTGACTAATACAAAAATTAAATAAAACTAACAAATGTAGCTTGAAGTAATGTATGATGCATTTGCATAAAACATTGTATTTTGGTACAATCAAAAAAACGCACTTTGTACAATGTAACTGTCTATGTTGCCAACATTAAGCTCATATACACAATTAGTTGTTCTTCTTGAAAGGAGTAAACAATTCCATTAGCCAATTGATGTAGTATTTTAAGCATGTTGGAGATGGGATCGACAGAATAAGCTGGAGGGTACACATCGATTTTGACCAATTGCAAGTCCATGCCAGTCTCAGTTGTGAAAATAAAGGTAAAACTAAGATCAAGCTTTTATGTCTGTAGAATTACCTGTGTTTAATTATGATAATTTAGTAATGAGCCTGTCTAATTCTAAAAAAAGGAAGAGAAACACCAGATTTGTGCAAAGCAGACCAAACATGTTGATTCAGCATTGTGGTGGGACTGTGTGAGAGAGACTGCTGTGTTCTGGTTTTATTGAGATTTTCAACTTGAACATAAACAGGAGTTCACCTATTGTAGCAGTCATATAAACAGTTCATTTGGAATGTTCACTTGCAGTGAATTCGTTTAAAGAGTGAACTAATGTTCAGTATTTAAACGTCTTTTTAAAGTAAGTTTTAAATGTTCAGTCTCCTTTGTCAAATCTGTGTTGGTCTACATAAGTCAGAAAGCATAGTTTCCTGTCTTACAATGTGCATTATGATACTTACATGATGAAGAGAAAAATTATTTTCTTGGCCATGGTCTTAAAAGTCCTGGAATCACAGCTACACATCTGTGCAGATAATTATTTGATTAATTTAAGTATTGCATTTGATTACAATTTATGAACTGAACATGCATGGATTGCATTTATAGTGTATGAACAAATAGAATTTAAAAAATGTAATTTCACAACAATGACTGTTGTATATACTGAGTCAAAGGCTTTTATGAGCAAATGAGAAAGACAGCTGGAAAAAAACAGTCCACTGAAAGATTATTTTTCCTTTATTCTAACCAATGGATGGATGTAGCATTTATGTTCAAATTGTTAGAATCATTATCCCTCTGTATCTGTGCCTTATGAACAAACCCATCTTTCATATAGCAGCTGTAGGATAGAGAGTGTTTTTGATGATAGCTTTCTGTGTACTAAACATAACCTACATACTACTTGAGGGATACACCGGCAGCCAGACAAATCAACACAGTAAGTATAATTCAGAAGTTTTACTGTCGGTGTTATAATTTGAATACAGATACAGTGTACAACTATGAACTCTAACACAGTACACACTTTGTGCCAATCAAAATGAAGTCAGAATTTAAGCTCTGACAGAAATTCAGCAGTATTAGTTTCTGAACTGTAAAATAGCTTTTAAACAGCGAGACTGAAACTTTCTCAGAAAGCTTTACTCACGTGGTCATCAAGCCTGGGTGAAAGATAGAGGAGGTAAACGATGGACGATGTGTGTTCTCTTACAGCTCTCAAGGTATAGAATCACTTTTGCTATTCCATTATATACCTACTGTCTAAAGATAAATTTACATCCCAGTCCTGTTATCCTTCAGTCCTGTTGCCCCCCCCCCCCCCCCCACAAAGGGTTGCCCATTTGTGCATCACCCCCAGGTTGTTTTTATCAGGGTGTCGTATAACATATGTTCATATTTCAGGCAATTTATCTTTGTAGGACTCCTATCTCATTTATGGGCATTATTTGACATGAGCGTTATAGTTTTATACAGTGTGACAGTTAACTCTATTGGCTTTTATCTGCATACAAAGCGTACAAAGAGGCTGGTCCTGAGAACCAGTGTGGTATTCTTTATAATTGTTCTTTTATATCTTTGTGCCAACTTGCAATACGGTTGATCAGTTTGTGTTGTGTGTACTCGTGTTTTTAATGAACACTGAGCCACGTTAGGCTGAATGGCCTGTTCTTTTCTTGACTTATGCTCTCACCATATGTTCTTTTGTTCTTAAATTGTCCGCACAACCACCTATGGCCTATGACAGTTCGTAAAGATGCTCCTAAATATATGCTAATGTAATTTCACAGAAATATTGATTCTAAATGTTGGCAGTGTGAGCATAATCAATGCCCATTTGAACATTTTTTTGTACTGTTCATTAATAGTTTATAAGCTCCACAGCGAAGATGGGGGCAATGATGATTCAATTTTATTAGTGGAGCTTTTTAAAAACTCACAGAAGCAGATCATATTGTAACTTTGTCATAATCCGGTTGAATCCACACTTTTTGAATGTTCTTTGGCAAAATCAGTGTTGTATGTCCCACTATATTCACCAACACGTAAACAAACAAGATATTAGGTGCATGTACAGTCATGCCATATGTCCAAACCCGAGTGCCTGTGTGTTTGTGCGTATGTTGTGTATGTGTTTGTGTGTGGGTGTGTGTGTGTGTGTATGCGTATGCATATGTGTCTGTGTGTCTCTGTGAGTATGCTAGTAATTTAAAAAGGGTAAATGCCTGTGTTGAATACCTCGACTGTGTGATGTCACCTTACCGTTCCCTGTCTGGATTAACAGAGATAAAGGTGAACGAGGAGGAGAAGGTGAAGGGTTAATTACTCTCTTTCTACCTCTTTAATAGCTCATCATATATGAACATTTGCATCGTTCTGTTCAAAGCTCACAGCGAGAGACCAGCCTAACGCTCCAGTCAGGAAGATACCAGAGGGAATATACAAAGGAAGCTTATCATACCCAGGGTTCCATTGCATTAGCTGACCTCACGAAACCTAACAACTGCAATCAGGCTTAACCAGTATCACAAAATGTGGTTATCAACTTGCTAACTGAACACAGACTTTGTTAATCAGGCTCTATGCGCATTCCCATAAAAGTGGCCTTGTCGGCAAAACTGAGCCTATGCCTGTACAGCATGTACAGACAGTACTGGAGCAGCGTATTTCTCACCTGAGGACTGATATGGACGGTCATAATGGACTGATATGAAGAACATAAAACAGTTAAAATGTCAAGAAGTAACACCATTGGTGCCAACAAAGTCAGGGTCAAAAATGCTAATAATGTAATTTTTTTTAGTTGATATACCTTATTTACCTCACCCCTATTAAGGAATAAATCTACACTATCACAAATGGTTCTACAGTTTATTCAGTTTATTTCTAATGTGACAGCAGCAAATTTTAGAGCTCCTAAACCTTACACTTGGTACAGGATACTTTAAATATTGCCGGAAGCAATCACACCAAAGTATTCATAAAGAATTCTCAAGAATTATGGGCCATTGTCCCATAATGAAGGGAAGTAGATATGGACATGTAAAAACGTGTACTGTACTCAGTGTTGCCAAAATGGCGACTTTGTCGCTAGATTTAGTCAGTTTTCACAGCCCTTTAGCGAGTGTATTTCAAAAAATGAGCCCAGCGACAAATTTAGCGACTTTTCGAACGGGCATCAGCTGTTTTCCTTGGAAAACTGGCCAAAAGGGCTTGGGGGGGCTGCAGTCTTTCCTGTGCTCGCTATCGCTCTACAGCTCACATAACAGCGGTTTTTTAGTGAGTGCAGAGAGAAGCTACAGTTGACTGTCCAGCAGTGAGCGGCTGAGGGTGTTCATATCCTTACTGCAGAGGGTGTCCAGCTTTATACTGCTTTAGGGTGCAGACCATTGAGCACCGTTCTTTCTTAAATGAGACAGATTTTCTCGGTTCTCTCACGTTATAGGCTAAAAAGACCCGAAAACCACACGCTCCGATGGACATCTCAACAAGCTAAATCCATTATTATACAGCAGCCAATGCACACTGATCTGAAGGAACCTACAGCTGGGTAGCTCGCTAAGATAGCTGTTAGACCGTTTCCCATTTAAGTTCTACACATGAACAAATCAGACAGATGTATGTGTTTCCATGGCATTTGTAGATGTGCCACTGTCGTCATACTGTACAGTGTACAGTCACTATTACTAAATCACCCTGAACCATCAGTGCTATGAAATGAAATACCCCACACATAAAGTAATATATAATTATATCTCCCTAGAGTCTTTTCCTTTGAATTAATGAACTACGTATTCACTGACATAACACATAACCATATTATAATATCACTGTTACGACCCCGATAGGCAAGGGGATATGAGAAAAGGATTGTGATGTAATCTGGGGTGGATGAACCGGTGGGAGGACAGAAAACACTAGACAACCATTTCTATGTGCAATAAGTTTAGTGACAAAGTGCAAGTGAAAATGTTTACAAGGTAGAATTTACAATGGGTATGTACACTAATTACAAAGGTATACTGCTGGTTGCACTCACACTCACATTCAAAGTGAACTGGATGAGCGATGCCAAAAGAAAGAACAGAGTAAACTCAAACCAAGCTGACTCAATAGGAGTAAACTGCCTAACTATCTAATAAAAGTAAAGTTCAAACAAAAACCCTGCTGTTGACTAACTACTCTAACTACCCAAAGTTAAACATGCAGGAGGTGGCATCCACTCCTAATCTAGGGTGTTTAGACAATCCAATACCTACCTGTAACAAAATGTATAGGGCCCCTTACCTAGTCCAGTTCCACATACAACACAAACACACACAAAGTAGGCAGCTTGAGAAAACTAGAGTACAATAATGCTATACAAGACAATCACAGCAGGCCAACAGCAAAACAGAGTGTAAGAGAATGAACCAGGAAGTGACATGGTTTTTAAAGGGGAAGATGGCTTCTGATTGGCTGCTTGCTTCAACCTGGGCAGCCAAGGGGCAACAGAAACCTAGAATAGAGTGGCAAAGTGGAGAGGGAGGGAGAGAGAGAGACAAAAAGACACAAAAACACATGCTGGATCGTAACAATCACCATACCATTGTGTGGATGTAGATTCTTGGCATCTTCTAAATGTGTAAATAGGCCTAGTGTGTTGCTATCTTATAAATGTATAAAATGTGTGATACTGTCTTGTATGTCATTTTTCTCATAAACGCTAATGGATAGGCTACAGAACAAATAATATATAATATACCCAGTAATACCCCTGTAATGTATGAAATACAATTAAAGCGGGAGCGAGCATGCACAAGGCAGAGGTAGAGGCTGGGGGGTGAGAGAGAGAGAGATTCCCAAACCTGGCAACCCCATTTCTATGTTTGCTGTATTTGTGTCCAATATTGGACTTAAAGTGAACAGGTAAATGGTTAACATGATGAAAACGTGGTGAGTCTGAGCATAAAGTATGTCTGCTATGGTTTTTGCTTCAGGTCTTTCCTGAGTTCATTGTTGAACTTACCAATCCTGCAGAAAGTTGCCACACGCACACACAAACACACATGCACCCACACACAAACACACACGTAAAATCAAATGGAATCTCTCCAGTTTATTTCTTCTTCAGGAATTGTTGGGAACATCTTAATGTGAGAAAACAATGCTTTTACACAATGCATGCAGGCTTTTTTAGACAGGGCTTGGCAGATGAATGGCATAGACTTCCCTAGTGCTGTATGTTTACTAATTACATCATTGCACAATAGTGTTTATACCCTGCGCTTAACTGTCATTTCCCAACATCAATCATAGGCTCAAGTTAATCGAGTTACCGGACGGTACTAGAGTTCTCCAGTGTTGCCCTCTAGTGTTGAGACTAGGATATTGCAACTACGACAGGAATGAAGATGACTCACTGTATCCAAGTCATCTCAGGTTGAGTTGTTTCATTGCTATTATTCAAGATATTTCTAAATATTTTAGCAAACTATGCTCGGTTCCTCCCAGGTCACTGATTACCTCATATAGCCTTTGAGCTGTTTCTTGTTTTTTGGTCAAATACAGTATGCTATTCACAAACCAAAGACTACAAATCTCTGACATCTGGTGGATGTCGCTCTCCACCTCAGGTGATGTGTGGTGGGTGTCTTGGTGCAAAATGGCTGCAGTCCATCACACAGGTGAGGGAAACACACTGGTGACAGCTGCAAGGCACTTTATATCCAATAAAATGTCCAGTGTTAATTCAACTCTTAACAGATAAAATTTGGTCCCACATTCCAGAGTGGGACCAAATGTTATCTGTTAAAGAGTTGCATTAACACTGCTGAATTAACACTGTACATTTTACTGTGTAAATATTTTCTGATTTAAAAAAATTAAATAAATGCAAGAAATGGCATGTGAAATGGCATTGTAACATTTAGTGGTTTTTAAAGGGTTTCTTTAGACCAGTGGTTCCAAAACTTGATCCTGGGGTTAAAAAAACAAAACAAAACTATTTTTTGTGTAATTGGTTGCAATATAGCACAATACTGCACAAATATAGCAACAAATTAAAAATTAACAGCTTGTTAAAATTGTGGAATTGCATCTGTTGTTGGAACAGATACCAGCAGGACAGAGCAGGAGAACCACTGCCTTAAATTGATGTGGTGTATTTCTCTGCATGCTCTGGACATTGTGGGACAGAAGCGATCCAGGGCACTCTTCGGGGAGCCTGTAGGCCTCTCTGTTCTTTTATTTATTTATTTAATCCCAGTGTGGTGAGAAGCCATGTCCAGTAGGATCCTACCAGCCGCGTATCTAGGGAAATAGAAATGAAACTCTGTGTGTGAGCAGATCCGTCTCGTGAACCTCAATTCAGTCTCGTGAACACAGCCAGCGGCAGAAAATAATGTTCTTACCCAGCGCTGGAAAAGAGAGGATAGCTTCTTCCACCCACGGCTGTGGGCAAGGTTGACTCATCGTGGGACAAACTCGGCCTGTCTCTTCTTAGCCTGGCAACAATATCACCCCCCAGTCAAAGGAAATCTGTTTGATCTTACATGATGACCGTGAGTCAGCAACAGCAAAAATACAGTGCCTTTATGAAAATATAAAAAAAACGTTCATGTTATTGATTTTTTTATTATCTCAAGACACTTTCCAGGAATGCAGAGAACTTTGGATATATTTCCTAACAGGGAAACGACTGAATCGTTCTTTCTTTATTACCTTTCAGTGGCATCAAAATGTTCCGATCTTGAGCGAGACTACCCAAGCTGCTCTGCCGTAGCTCAAGGGAACAATTCAAAACAGTGACCGTAAATTTCGCAGCGAGGCGCACGTTGGTTTGGCATTAAGCAGCAAGCAGCGCGCGCCGCGGACGAGGGGTGGCACTAGCAACACTGAATTTAAAATTCGGCGAATGCTTTTGACTACCTGAGTAAACTCTGTGGGACCCGGAAGACTGCGTCAGGCGTGTGTGGATGAGGCGTGGAGGAGGAATTCGCGCGCACTGCTCAAGCTCACCTGCGTGTCCTTAACTGCGTCCCGCGGAGACAGGAGATCCTGTCGCGGTAGTTGGCTCTGACTCACGTCCAGCATTTATATTGACTTGAATTATAAAAGAAAGGGGTCTGGATTTTTGAAAAAAATCTTTGTACGCAGTCATTTGGTGACTCTCAACGTCTTCCAGATTGAAATACCAGCAACTTCTGTTACAATTTGGCAGCAATGAGCAAATCCGGGACGGCCAAACTTAGACAGTTGTTTGTCAAAAAGTCACAAGATAAAGAAAAAAAGGCAGATGGAAAAAATGCTTCCAAACACACGGCTTCGCCCGGGGATGGAGAGCCCACGAGTCCGATCGATAAGCAGGCAACTTCACCGACCAGTCCGACTTCGCCCATCAATCCACAGGGAACGACGTCTCCGAGCGACGCGACGGTCAGTCCCACCGAGAAGAAGCGAAGACGATTCAAGTGGCCCAAAAGGAAGAGTTCACGGGACAAGTCCCACAACGACCCTCTGTTTTTCAGCGACTCCGAGGACCTCGAGGCCACGAGGAACCACCTGTAAGTACACCGAAAGTAAAGACGAACTTAGGTGACAAAATTCTGGAAATATGACAGTAGCGATTGTATTCCTCTTTAAACTGTGCTCAGTATTTAGTATTGAAATACGATATAAATCCAGGTTGCATTATCATACGACATTCATAAACTCATGAAAAGCTATTGTCTCACCCTGTTTCCGTATATTGATTGACTGTACTGACTACTGAGTGTGATTTACCTGTTCCCTTAATGGACTACAGATGCACGTGTATGCTCAAAATTTTAGAGGGTATGGATTGCACTGTCTGTTGTTGCTAAAAAAAATCTCCACTCATACCCATGAATTCTGCGAATGAGAAGCGTGGTGCACGGTCTTAAACAGGTACAGATGGCGAGCGCGAGAGCGCGTGTAGTTACTGTGGCATGACGCATCTCCTCTGTCGAGTAATTTCGAACAGCGTCTAATCCCGTTGTAATTAAATACGGTAACCTAAACTGGGTAGGCCTGACACCTCACCCAGGACAGTGGTGTTCCTATATTGCAGCAAGCAGTTGTTTACATAAAGGAAAATACATGTCAAGAGGGGCTGTTGAAAGTGTGTGTGTGTGTGTGTGTGTGTGTGTGTGGAAGAGGGTAATTCTCGGAAAGGCTGCAATCAAGCAATAATGCAGTGTGCCATAGCTCAGTACACTAACACAAAAAATAGCCCATGTACCCTCGGCAGGAAAAGTGTGTTTACCGCAGATGACTGTCAAATACTGTGATTGTAGACTGGACAGATTAGTTGAACCAAATTAGTCTGATTTGATTATCATTTGACATAATGTCTTCGGGTGATTATCACAGTTTTTATTGTGTTTATTGTGCATCGATTCATACAAGTTTGCACAGCGTTTGACTTTCTGGCGGAGAGCGAGCGGCTTTGCCCCGTGGCGAGTGATGCGGTGAGCAGGTGAGGTGTCCTCGTTCTGCGGAGCTAGTTTAAACTCGCTCAGCTTTCTCACTTTCAGTCCTCGGCGCGAGGAAAAACCCGGGTAAAAATACGTCTTTTCGATTCTCACTGGGAGAACTATTTCTCCATAAATTCTCCACGCCTCCGCTCTGTTGGCAAGGGCACAGAAATCAAGTCAGAAGCCGCGAGTCCGGACACAGAGAAAAACTTGTTGGGACTTATTTTGTGGAGCCGTGTGTGTGTGTGTGTGTGTGTGTGTGTGTGTATGGTAAGAACATCTTCGGGGGAATTTGTGGAGGGAAGTGACGCTCCTTTAAAAAGAAAAAAACAACAACAACTATAGTTTCATCACATTATGAATTCTATTCATTCCCAGTGAATTACAGCGAGTATAGAATCCGCACAAAGAGGGCATCACGTTCAGTGTAAAATAGAAGTCACTCTGTTCCTACGGCGGCTATATTGTAATCTTGGCTATGACAGCAATTGCTTCACACTGTAACTGGTTTGAACACTATTTTCTATCGCTCTTCGTCATCCGCCAATCATCCCAAACCACCCCTCAGTTTTACAAGTAAAATATCCATCCTGGAACTCGAGGTGTTTCCAGGATCGACGGACAGTTGGGAGGGATAGGACTCCCGTGTTTGCTTCGCGCCGGCGATTCGTTTTTTCAGGCTCGCGCACCTGACTGCGGTTCGAACACCTGCACATATGCAGACTAATCGTGGTCAAACCGTATGCTGTGTAAACGAATCGCTTCTGCACACTGTGCATAATTGACTAATGCAGAGCTCTCTCATCTGGAGTAATAATCTGGGACGTCTGCCCGTATTTTATGAGCCATAGGTAGGCTATATGTTTATGTGCTCGCGCGTACTGCGTGGTGTCGCATTTGCGCATTTATATGCCGTTGCGCATTTATATGCTCGTAAACACGCCGGCGTCCTGTTCCTACAGAGCGCACCAGGATGCGGCGTATATACACAGAGCTTAACCCTCGGCCCACGCTCCCATCCAAGCGGAAAAACATCACAGGGCACGCCTACTGCGTGTGAACACACTCCATGGTTAAAGAAAGCGAAAGAACCGTCAGTCTGACTTTAAGCAATTCTGTAGGACACTCGCGACAGAAACAGCAGGCTTAATATGGGCACGTGTTTTGCACCGCACCTCTTGTTTACACGGACATTGACCTTGGGTTTGATGTCAGTTTATTAAAAGCTGAGCGTAGCTACCTGTGGGAGTCTCATGCTCTGCTTCGGGTCAGCGCTTAAAGCCTTTGACAGCAAATTTTTAAATGGCTAACAAGTCCACACATCTTATTTCCTGGGCCTTTTGTTGGCTGTCGACTGAAGACCACAAAACCCAACAGGCATTGCAGCCGTCCAGGACTGGAGTTTGAGAGCTCTGTCGTAGAGTGCCTGTTAAAGCAATTTTTTCCAATATGATTGGTTCTATCAATTTTATCCAGCTACATCATTGGCCAGTGGCTGAGTTGATTTTAATTGCTGCCTCTGGATTGGAGCACCAGTGTCACGACATCCTGAGTGGTCAGAAGAGGCAACTGTTTATTAGTTTATTTGAAGCTTCTTAGTAAAGCACACTCCCATAATTTGGGTGAACTTACCTTACATCAAGTGTGTGTTAGTACCATAAGCCTATGAGTCTGACAGTAGAGGCTGGTCGGTTAGACATGGAAAAAGTGTGACTCTTGGTGAAAAGTAGTTGCCTTTTTCGAATACCTGTGGTGGAAGTATAAGAGAGAGATCAACAACAATGAGTGACACAGTGCCTGCATCCAGTGAAGATCTTCTGACCTACTAAACTAATTTAGTGCCCAAATTTACATTCGGACACTTAGCAGCCATTTCTATCCAGAGCAACTTACTCGGATTTCATTTTTACAAAGGAACTGTATGTTCAGGTGAATATTTTATTTATGCAATTTAGGCAAAGGAACGGCAACTGTGCTTCACCTGGGAATCAGACCTGCAACCCCCCCCCCCCCCCCCAGTTCCCCTAACCATTATACAGCAGTATTTAGCCTAAGGTCTCAATCGTTTCTCTCTCTCTCTCTCTCTCTCTCTCTCTGCGAAAACAGTACCTGTCTCATCTGTCATTCTGTCCCTGTCACCTCCTGGGAAAATGACTTCTTTTGAAATACTTTTTTTTTTAACCCTTTAGACTCCAGAATTATTCCTAGTTGCATCTGACAATTTTAAAAGAAAAGTCTATTTTTACTATTTGCAAAAAAAAAATAGCCAGCCCCCTTTAAAAAAAAAAAAAAAAAACAAAAAAAAAAAAAACATAATTTGCACAGTGAAGTGACCCAAGTAGAGTGTGTGAGGTTCAAACGGGCCTCTCGTCTGGAGGCTCGCTTTACAAATTATGCAAACGTGGGAACCGGGAAAAAAAAAAACTAGCCACACCAGGTATTTCCATTCATCGCACCATTTTCAAAGATCTTTTATTTATTTATTTATTTTTAAGCCGTGTTGAATCCCTTGGATCAAGGTGATGGTTTTTGAATCCCACTTGGATCAAGGTGATGGGTTTTGAATCCCACTTGGATCAAGGTGATGGTTTTTGTTTCTTCACGTCTCAATCTTAAATAGAGAATGTGTCCTGTTAGCCAAATAGTCATATATTGTGTTTAGATAATAGTATTCACTGTAGCCTGGAGACAATCATGCTGCAAAAAAAAACCTAATAAATAAAAGTGTGCGCACACAGATTCACTAATCTTCAATACACACTTGAATTTCTCATCATCATATGTTATATCAACCAGTCGTACCAACCTCACAGACTACCAGCTGTCATATATGAAACATATGCCTCTCGTCCATTTAGAGCTAGCTCTTTTCTGTAGTACTGTGTGGCCCCTTAACTGAATTCACAATACACGCAGGTAACCAGCTATTTTGATTATGAGTAAACAGCTGTCTAATGAGGCAATCTAACAACGAATTATTTCTAATTAATACAGCCTTGTTGAATATATTCAAGGAGGAGAAATAAAAAAGATGTTGAATTATTCGGCAAAAACACATTTCGTTGAAACATCACTCTCACAAAAAATGTACACCTGATGAAAAGCAAAGATGCCAAACGAAGATAGTGCTGTCAAGCCTAACAACGCTGTAATGTAGGATTATGCCGTTTCTATCTTATGGTTCAGTACAGTGAAAATATTGTTGTGTGCATATTTTTAATTTAGCTGTTCTTCAGCTCCGAGGTTTTGACTGTGTCACTGCCCCATTACAGAGAGCAGAAATGTGATGTTCTGAAATTTGACTCCCAAGTGTTTCCGAGACCAGCCTGTGTTATCATTGACCTTGCAGAGGGGATTAGAGTTCACTTAAAGAACACCCTACCCATAAGCCACCAAAACCGCAGTGCAACATTGTAGGACACAGAGAGGATTCTGCGGTTCTTTTGTGAGGTCATCAAGGGACTAACACACAGCGAGTTTCGTCAAAATACAAGAGAGGAGCCGTTTGTTGTCGGTTTAGTGATTGACAGTAATTTCTGCCCTCATAAGTTTCTTACTGTGTAAATTACATTACATTACATTACATTACAGGCATTTGGCAGACGTTCTTATCCAGAGCGACGTACAACAAAGCAGGCCCAGCTAATTGATATCCATAAGACCCTTGTCTATACG
Source organism: Anguilla rostrata (assembly GCF_018555375.3). Classification (NCBI taxonomy): domain Eukaryota; kingdom Metazoa; phylum Chordata; class Actinopteri; order Anguilliformes; family Anguillidae; genus Anguilla; species Anguilla rostrata. Next base: position 74,676,147 of record NC_057933.1, on the reverse strand, counting down.
TGGGCTAACTCTGTATAGCAGGAGGCCCAGCAGATTGATATCCATAAGACCCGTGTCTGTATGTGGGCTAACTCTGTATAGCAGGAGGCCCAGCAGATTGATATCTATAAGACCCGTGTCTGTATGTGGGCTAACTCTGTATAGCAGGAGGCCCAGCAGATTGATATCCATAAGACCCGTGTCTGTATGTGGGCTAACTCTGTATAGCAGGAGGCCCAGCAGATTGATATCCATAAGACCCGTGTCTGTATGTGGGCTAACTCTGTATAGCAGGAGGCCCAGCAGATTGATATCCATAAGACCCGTGTCTGTATGTGGGCTAACTCTGTATAGCAGGAGGCTCAGCATATTGATATCTGTAAGACCCGTGTCTGTATGTGGGCTAACTCTGTATAGCAGGAGGCTCAGCAGATTGATATCTATAACAGCCGTGTCTATATGTGGGCTAACTCTGTATAGCAGGAGGCTCAGCAGATTGATATGTATAAGACCCGTGTCTGTATGTGGGCTAACTCTGTATAGCAGGAGGCCCAGCATATTGATATCTATAACAGCCGTGTCTATACGCGGGCTAACTCTGTATAGCAGGAGGCCCAGCAGATTGATGTCTATAAGAGCCGTGTCTGTATGTGGGCTAACTCTGTATAGCAGGAGGCCCAGCAGATTGATATCTATAAGACCCGTGTCTGTATGTGGGCTAACTCTGTATAGCAGGAGGCTCAGCAGATTGATATCTATAACAGCCGTGTCTATACGCGGGCTAACTCTGTATAGCAGGAGGCCCAGCAGATTGATGTCTATAAGAGCCGTGTCTGTATGTTGGCTATTCTGGACCACTCCATTCTCTCTCTGTTCAATGAGTTTGATATTCTGCCCTCCAATATGCATATTATGATTTCTAAAGTTAAGCTTAACAGGACAAATCCTTCTTTTGTTCCATAATCTGCTGTCAGTTTGCTTAAGTTACGCCGGCGATAGGTTTCCCAGTCTTGTCACACCTATTTGCTGGCTCTGCAATACACCAGTGTTTTTGTATAATGTATTGAAACTTTTTTTTTACCTCGTTGATTTTATGTTGTTGTTTTTTTTTTTTCTATTGTGTACTGGTCTTAACTTGTCTGTGGATCATCTTTGTTGCATGTGTATCCTGGCTGTGCAACAAATTTCCCACTTAGGACAATAATGTTGACTGATTGACAGATTGACACAGAAGCCAGACTCCGGGCCAACCCGGAAGGCAGACTTTGAAGCAAACTTGCTGTTGATTTTAGCACACGGCTGAATGTTTGGGGGGTGTGGTTTAAGGGACCATACGCCTGCACCTTCCTTTAACAGGCCTGTAATACTGGCTTTCGCGAGAGAGGACTTTGCACCTGTTCAGTGTTATGATTGAGCCATACATTCTTTGATCTTACCACGGTTTAGACAAATAGAACAGATTGTTTGAAAGTGCCAGCTAATTACTATATTATTATTATTATTATTGTTATTCTTTTTGTTAATAATACTATTAATAATACACTTTGTACTGCATAGTCAGATGATGTATTATAATTATTTGTGTAATACCTCACAATAATACATGTACATATAATATATCTATGTGCATGTATATGCTTGCATGTGTTCTGTGTTTGTCTAATTTTGCTCCTGTGTCTGCATGTTTGTGTGAGTGCTTCTGTTGTGTGTGTGTGTGCATGCATGTGTGTGTGTGTGTGTGTATATGTATGTGTGTGTGTGTGTGCGTGTGTGTGTATATGTGTGTGTCTGTGTGTGCATTGTAAAGTTTACTTTAACACTGCTGTTATCACAAAGTAGTGTAAATACAGGCAATGCTGTTCTGATTACCTGAGTGGGTGGAGCTTATTTATTTTGTTGCAATTTTTCAAATTCTTTAAAAAGAAAATAGTGGTTTTAGAGAGAGAGATGTGTGTGTGTGTATGTATGTGTATATATATTTGCATATTACATTATTCTATTACTGTTTGTTCTCTGGTGTTTCACATGTTCCTTGGCATGCTTTGGCAATATAAACATGAGTTTTGTCATGCCAATAAAGCACTTTGAATTTGAATTTGAGAGTGAGAGAGCGTGAAAGCGAGAGAGAATGACAGAGAGAGAGAGAGGGAAGGAGGAAGAGAGAGAGTCAGAGAGAGAGAGGGTCCAGTTCTGTCACACTACCTATGGCTGAATGCTTTTTGAAGCATTTCCAATAAGTCTGTCATCCTGTCCTGTGATGATAGATTTAGTCTCAGCGCTGTACGGTCCTATCCTGTGACTGAAATATTTTGGGAAGCGTTTCTATTGCCGTTGCGAAACACCAAGTTGCTAATTCAAAAGGAATGCCCATAGCCCAACCGCTTTGGAAGTAATATTTTCATAAAAACTGCCAGATAGTTCTACAGATAAATGTGATTTATTATATTTTCCATATAAATTTAATGAGCTGCTACTATGTCACAGACTGGCTAAACTGGGTTTGTTTAAGTCACAGAATCACTGCAAAGCCGTTGCCTTGTCAGAAAGCCGAGGGGTAGCAAGTAAAGGGCTCTCTGGGAAAATATAAAGCTTTCTAATTTACCATCTTATCCTTCTTTTGCATAACATAATATTATGTCATCCCAGTTTTTTTGCATTTTAGAACAGTATCACAACAAGTGTCTGGATCAATGCACTTGCCTACTATTGCATATACAAGTTGTACGCATCTTGTATACTTAATAGTAGACAACTGGGATGATTCGGACATGGCCACAGTATCCAGCAGCTTTCCATCAAGGGTTTGTGACACTAGAGCATAGACTCGTGGGTAATGTAGTTTCACCCAAATTCTAATCACGGTATTAACTGAATTGGGAGTCAGTGCCCATTTCATTTCAGTCAGTTCCGTGAAAATGCATTCAAATTCAACGTAATCAACAAAAAACATGAAATGTTATTAATGGAATAAATGTTAATTCCAATTAATTAATTAATCAATCAATTAATGTTTCAGTTCATTACCTAAACCGTCTGAAATCGTCGAAGTGGAACCCTGGCACGGTGATTGTAACGGCTTTTTTTAAAATGGCTGCTCCTGCCCCCGTACAGGAGACCGTTAGGCCGTGGTTTTCCCCTGGTCTAACAGGCGTGTGTTTGTTCTGCGAGGACGGCGGGCGAAGCCGGTTCTCCCTTTCCGACGGGAGAGCCCAACGGGAGAGCGTAACCGCAGAGCGGCGGAGTCTGCTGCTCCGCTGTTTGCCCTCCGTATTGCCGTCTGATGACGGGCGTCACTCCTCGCCCGTCACACAGCCACGGCTTTTCGGACAAAGCGCTCGTCATTTAGTGCTTAGTTATCATTTTTTGTGAGGTTAAGTCCAAAAATAAACAGGGGTGGATACGAGGCAGGTGAGAGCTGCTTTTATCGGGCTGAGTGGATAACTATGTGTGTAATGGTAATTGGAGGGGGAGGGGGGTACATTTATTGTAGTAATGGAGGGGGGGGGTATGTGCATTGTTTAAAGGGGCAGTGGGGGTACATGCATTGCTGTAATGAGGGGGTGGGGGTAAATGCATCGTGGTAATGGGGGTGGGGGTAAATGCATTTCTGTAATGAGGGGGTGGGGGTAAATGCATTGTGATAATGGGGGGTGAGGGTAAAGGCATTGCTATAATGGGGGGGGGGGTAAATTCATCGTGGCTATGGGGGGTGAGAGTAAAGGCATTGCAATAATGGTGGGGTGGGGGGGGTGGGGGGGGGGCAAGGGGGTGGGGAGACGAATTTACATGCAAATGTTTCAGCCCTGCGGGCGTGGCAGCGCCGTGGTTGCGCAAACGCGTACGGGACGTAGCGCTAACAAAGACGCCGGCGTCAGCGCTGCTGGCGGTCGGGCCGTGTCGCGGCCCGCCCGGCCGCATTCCTTAACCCGCCGCTCTGAATGCAGCCCGCCCGGTTCAGCCCGGCGTGTTCTGCCGAAAACACGCACACACAGCCGTTTAATGGCGAGAATGCGCCTTCCAATGAATGCGTTCAGCCCGAGAGCACTCCCAACGCTCCACATTCTAACATTCTACATTCTATTCTCCTTTCCACCCATACTCACCTGTTAATGTATGTATATATATAAATTATATATATATATATATATATATATACAACTGTAATTATAGCACCATAACTGTAGAACAAGGCTGCTCAACTCCAGGTCCAGCGGGCCATGATGACTGTAGGTATGTGCTCCTGCCGTGTACCACACCACCAGATTTCACTAATGAGCTCACTTCCTGGACCAAGGAGGTAAAGTAATTAGTGGAACCCGGTGGTGTAGTACATGGCAGGAGCCAGTACCTTCAGACATCGCTGGACCTGGAGTGCAGTAGCATTGCTGCGTCACTTGGAACGTAGATTCAATTTACCTTAAAGCCAGAGGAAACCTGATCTTAAATCTTGTTATTTTTCACGTCATACTAGAGGTGTGTGTGTTCTACCAACCGTGTATGACACACAACCGACACAACCCTGTCTCTGATCGGAGTCCGGTTTACGGGACGGTGTGGCTGTTCCGTCAGTACACAAATATGGGCTAACGATGTCATACGTAAACAAACTCGCGTGGCTGTGGTTGCTAGGTTGCACACCGCACTTCCCTGCTGCTGGGTGTAGCTAGTTGCCGTGGCGGAAAGTTTTGCCGGTAATTTTTCCATTGTCAGGCCGCATTTGTTGTTTCGAGCCCGATCAACCACGAGATGATGTCACGTGGAAGATGCTTCGGCAGATCTGGCACCGGTTGGGGAATGTTAGGCTTAAGGTGGCCATTGTAAATAAGAATTTGTTCTTAACGACTTGCCTGGTGAAATAAAGGTGAAAGAAAATATAATAATAATTTGCCTGGCAAAGTGTATGTTGCTGCTGTTGTTGTGTCTATTACATAATATAGTGAGTCAAACTAAGACACGTCTAGCTAGCATAGCGATGCATCAAACTTTACCTCTTGTGTCTTGTTTTTCAGGAATTTTTTCTTTTTTTAAAAACAAAAAATAAGGTTTGGGAGAATACATTGCATATTTGGATATCTTCTAATGTTGTCTGAGAGTCAAGTTGTCAGAAACTGCCTGCTGGTTGGCTGAAGGAAAGACAAAAAAAAGGATTTTAACCAGGAACTCATGCTGAGTTGTGAATGACTTCGACTTGGGGTAACGCCAGGACTGTCAGTCCCCTCAGAGATGTGTATCATTGCAAATTCATGGTCATTTTGGTTAACCCTAGCTTTAAATGACTTTTTCTCATGAACTTTACCAATCCCATTAAATATTTTATAAACCTTAATAAACCACCCCTCCCCCCCCCACCCCCGCCTTCCTGGTTGTTTATCTAGATAGATAGTTGAGCTGATTGATCTTCAAAAGGATCAAAGGAGGAAAAAATGCTGCAGAAAGTGCTCCTGTAGCATGATGTAAATATCTGAGATGCTATCATATTTCAGCCATGCAGGGGAATGTTAGGCTCTGCACGGGCTGAAATTTATGTTGCCCTGAGGCTTGCTTAGGCATTAAATTACTTTAAAATGATTTTCGTTTTAAAATCTATTTTTGAAATTATATAGCAAAATAACTAAGATACACAGTTAAGATGAATGACGTGGGGCCATGATGGCGGCTTTGCTGTGATCCTTCCAACCTTGACAGAAAGGAAGCAGAGAGGTGTATAATGTGAAGGACCCATTATTTATTTATTTTCCCCCATTTTAAATATCAAGTGCGTTTTGCACTTGAAATGGTCCCTTCTGAAAAATAAGCCTGAATGTGTCTTAAGTCTGTCTTAAGTCTCCACACCCTTATGCCTCGCACCCGTCTCTGTCTTATTGTCCTGCCCATCCTCCCACACAGACTGAAGACTCCCCTCTTTAGATTGCACCATCTCTTCCCTGACCTCCTTTAGATAGGCTTTCTTTTTCCTCTGTTTTTCTTTGGATTTTGTTAGATATATCTGTGTAAATATAGGTTATCTGCCTGGTGGTGCTTTATTTAATTATAATACAAATCCTTGTTTGTTAGATTAAGATCACACTAATTGATTATTAATGGAAATATGTGCCTGGGTGGTTCAGTATTTTTCTTGTCCTGAGAGTAACACTGATGTTCTCCACTACACTTACGTTACCCTGGATAACAGCGTACGTGTAGTGAGAGTAATGCAATGTAACGTTTAATGAGCATCTACATTTACACTTACATTCGGGCATTTCAGAGATGCTGTTACCCGGAGTGGCTCACAAAACTCTATGCATTCGGGCTAGGCAATGAGTAGAGATGATGTGGAGCCATCACACTGTCTCACAGCCAATAGGAGCAGGCAGTACATAGACAAGCAGTGATCAGAGTCACAGCCAATAGGAGCAAGCAATACATAGACCAACAGTGATCAGAGTCACAGCCAATAGGAGCAAGCAATACATAGACCAACAGTGATCAGAGTTGCAGCCAATAGGAGCAAGCAATGCATAGACCAACAGTGATTAGTCACAGCCAGTCGAAGAAGGCAGTAAATTGCCCAACGGTGATCAGAGTCACAGCCAATAGAAGCAGGCAGTACATTGCCCAACAGTGATCAGAGTCATAGCCAATAGGATCAGTCAGTATATAGACCAACGGTGATCAGAGTCACAGCCAATAGGAGCAGGCATACATAGACCAACAGTGATCAGAGTCACAGCCAATAGGAGCAAGCAATACATGGACCAACAGTGATCAGAGTCACAGCCAATCGGAGCAGGCAGTACATTGCCCAACGGTGATCAGAGTCACAGCCAATAGGATCAGTCAGTACATAGACCAACGGTGATCAGAGTCACAGCCAATAGGATCAATCAGTACATAGACCAACGGTGATCAGAGTCACAGCCAATAGAAGCAGGCAGTACATTGACCAGAAGTGATCAGAGTCACAGCCAATAGGAGCAGACAGTACATTGACCAACAGTGCTCCTCATATTAAGACTCATTATGTGGTGTGGCTCCCAGAACTTGAGCACGGAGCTCTAATTACCACCTGTATTGTGTCGTATCAATAGTACCTCCTAATATTACCAAGTCTTTTTCTTATTGCTGCTGACACTAATGAACCCCTTCTTAATATAGCCCTGCCTGAAATTGTTATTGTCCAAATGCGCACCTTTGAATGTTCACAGTTTAAATGACATTTTCCCAGTCTCTGTCCAGATCTGTAATCTATTTGACCCAACCCCCGCCCCCGCCCCCGCCCCCGCCCCCCTCAGGGTTTTATTGCCAAATGCAAACATAACCATTTTGTCCACTGATGTCCTAATAAAGGTTAGTGGTCTTAAGTAGATCCCTGGGGTCCCCCTGGGGTCAGTGTGTGGGCTATTTCGGCTCTTGCTTAGTTTGGTTAATGTGCTTGATGCGTACTCACTGGCCGGTCGGGGTACGTTGCCGATCAAGTCCGCTCATACGATTCAGGTGAATGTTCTCACTGTCTCCTGTACTGTAGACTGGTCTGGATAAGAGTCTGACCAATGAAAGTACGCAAATGAAAGTAAAACTCTTGTATGCAATATTGACTTGACCTACCTGCTTATGAAAAGGTGAAAAACTCTTCTCGGGCATATTGTTTTTGGATTGTCACTTTTGAGAAGCAGGCGACATAGTTTGATCTGGCAAACTCTCTCTGTGTGACCACAGGAATGTTACCTGTTTTTTCTTCTCCCCCTACTGACACCAAATGAATACTTTTGGGGCAATTGGGGTCACACCAGAGGTCTCTCAAATGTATGTGATGCCTTAGAACAGGGCTGCCCAACCCTGTTCCTGTCCGTCTACCTTCCTGTAGGTTTTAATTCCAACCCTAACAAAGCGCACCTCATTGAACAGTTAATGATCTCACTGAGCTGCTGATTAGTCGAGTCAGGTTTGCCAAATTAGGGCTGAAAGGAAAACCCGCAGGCCGGTAGATCTCCGGAACGAGGTTTGGGCAGCTCTGCCCTAGAATTTTCTCCCTTTAAAGTTTTATTACTTTACTGCTAGTCGGTGGCTAGAGAAACACTGCACGGCTGAAGGATGCTGGACAAGATCTGGCGTTTGGATGCGATCTGTGATGTTTAATTGGAAGCACTGAGTGAAAATCTTAATGTCTGTTGGATAAGTGAGGAGTTTTAACAGTAGCAGTTGATGCACTTGGGTTCGGTATTCAGAGTGCCATGTCAGGATGCGTGCGTGGGTTAGGACCCAAATGCGGAGGGGGAAAAAACTCAAACTCCAAAATGGGATGAACAAAAGACTTTACTAACACAGGACAAAAAGGGAACAAAAAGCCTCGCAGGGCAACTCTTCAGAACAAAGGAAACTTCAGAAACGCAGGGAAACCAAAAGTCCAAAAACACGTGGAAAGCAGAACATGGCAGGAACACATGGGGCAGGAACCAGATCAGGCGTATACGCGACAAACACAACCAACAAGGATCCAGCACCTGAGTCCAGGAGACGGGAACTTAAATAGACAGACACTGACGAGACACAGGAGGGCACCACGAACAATCAGGCCACGGAAAGGGAAGGGAAAACGAGACAGCCAGAAAACAACGATTGGACAATTGAAAACAATCATACAATTAAACAGGGGGGAGCAGGACACAAAACAGAAGTGCCGCCCTCTGGCGGCCCAACAAGGGAAACACAGACAGGAAAACACAGAACCATGACATGCCAGATGTTAAACAAGGGTGTTCACTGGTTAAAACCACTGGATTCAGAAATCAAACGCATTTCCTATGATCCTCACCTCCTCGACCACATACACGTGATCCTTTTCACTGTTTTTCTTTTGTATTCTGTGTCCTGTTCATCAGAATAGGATGTTTCTCAGCTTGTGTCCTCTGTAATGTACATGCACAGTATGTGCACGGTCTCGCAACATCTGTGGGGGTTATGGGTACCTGCACTGTTACAGTTGTTTTGGTGGAACTAGCTTTTCATGTGTCTATAGGCTTCAACCTCACATCAGTTCAGCAGGACGGCAAAATGTCTGTGTGCATGTGTATATGCGTATGTGCATGTGTGTGTCTGTGTCCATGTGTGTGCATGTAGGTGTGTGCACATGCGAGTGTAAGTGTGTGTGTGTATGTGAGTGTGTATGTGTGCATGTAGGAGTGTGCAAGTGCGAGAGTGTGTGTGTGTGTGTGTGTGTGTGTGTGCATGAAGGTGTGTGCACATGCGAGTGTGTTTGTGTGTGTGTGTGTGTGTGTGTGTGCTGTAAAGCCCTTGGGCATTTTGTCGCAGTGGTTTGGTTTGTATCAGGCCTGATTAAAGCACAGTGTGGTTCTGAACCTCAAAGCCTCAGACACAAAATTTAAACAACTGTCTCTTGTGCAAACATAACCACGCCCTCTTCTCTTTAGAGCTCTTTGTGTGCATGTGTGTGTGTGTGTGTGTGTGTGCATGTGTGTTTGTGTGTGCCTGTGTGCAAGTGTATGTGTGTTTGTGTGTACATGCATGCATGTATTCTTCTTTAAAACATGAGGGAGGGTGGTCAGGTCAAGATGTTTTCCAGTTTGTTTGTTTGTTTGTTTTTTTGCACAGGAGCAATGGCAAGTTTCTAAGTGCTTCAGCTGCAGGTAAAATTGCAGCCTTCTATGCAAATGGAGTAAAGTGTGCAGATTCAGGCCTGTGGGGGTTTTTGGCGCGGTCCTGCCTCCGGTGCACACGGTGCTTCTCCTCAGATCACACAGAGCTCCTTTTGTTCGAGGGAAGCCGCGATCGCTGCCAACAAACGCAGCAGAAGACAGGAGAACGCACGCAGCGGGCACTGAGGGGCGGGGCTGCTCAAAGGGGGCGGGGTGGGGTGGGGTGTGGGTAGGTGGGGGGCCAAATCTGCTCTGCTGGGTGTTATGAACTTTGACCCTCACTGGCCACTCTACTGCATTAACCCTTCTGATGAGTAGTTTTTTTTTCTTTCAAAATTCAGTGTTCTGGAACTCCGTTGATTTCAGTTACCAGCAGTGATTGTGACATCAGCATTAGAATGTTCAGTTAAGAACATTCCAGTCGCACATTTGTGACCTCACACCATAAAGGGCTAGAGACACGGTTAGCCTGCTGTGCTAAAAACCAAGGGCTTCTGCAGCTGGCGGAGCTAATCGTGCCCCAGGGGCTAACGTACCGTTCTGTAGCAGCAGGTGCTTGCATGCTAACTCACAGCTCTGCACACGTAACGTGACTTTTAAATGTCCGGGGTCAAGCAGAAACACCTGTGCTCATGCTGTAGGTACTGAGGTGATTTATGAGATATAAAAGAAGCTTGGCTTTCTCTCTGAAAGAGTAACAGTGTTTTTCGGGTTTCCTCAGTTCTCTGGCAGGGCGTGGCTCCAAAGTCGGAATGTTTTGGATTTTCACTCTGAGACACAGAGATGCACATTATTACAGAGAGAGAGAGAGAGAGGGTGGAGAGAGAGAGAGGGATGGGGAAAGGGAGTGAGAGAGGGAGAGGGGGAGAGAGAGAGAGGAAGGGAGTGAGAGAGGGAGAGGGGGGAGAGAGCAAGTGGGGAGAGAGAGAGAAAGAGAGAGAGAGTGAGTGAGAGGGATGGGAAAGGGAGAGAGAGAGAGGAAGAGGGTGAAGAGAGAGAGGGATGGGGAAAGGGAGTGAGAGAGGGGGAGAGAGCAAGTGAGGAGAGAGAGAGAAAGGGAGAGAGAGAGTGAGTGAGTGAGTGAGAGGGATGGGGAAAGGGAGAGAGAGAGGGAGAGGGTGGAGAGAGAGAGGGAGAGAGAACCTGGGTGTGTATGTATATGTCTCTCTATACTTGCATATGTATACACAACACAAATTTACTTGTCATGCAAATAAAGCACATTTGAATTGAATTTGAGAAAGAGAGAGAAAGAAGGGGAGCTAAAAGTAGTTTTTCTAAAATGTCACTCAGCTGACTCCCTACGCACCTTAAGGAGTAAACAACAGAAACGACAGGCTTCGCTGAATTGACAGGAGACCATTCAGTTCAGTCCAGTGGCTGCACTGATGGGAGCTTCTGTAAGTGGTGTAGGGGGGTAAGGTGCATGACATCATCAGATCAACGCGTGCAAAACAAGTACCAAATGAAATTTGGCAGAAAAAGAGCCAAAATTCCTCACACTGGGGTGTGGAGTGAGGCAGGGGTGCAGTTTCGGGCCATATTGTGCAGTATCCTGCATGCAGGATCACACAGGAATGCTCGAACAATGTGTTACAGAATTAGACCCATATCCAGCTCTCATTCTCATCCAATAAAGGAGCATTACGTTTAAATAAAAAAATGTAACGGTCAGAACCAGACAACAAACTATGGCTTAGCTCTTTATATATCATGCACACAAAATAAGCCCAATTTACTGTTGGTCCTGCTTCTCAACTGCCAACTGTAAAAAAGATTTTGACTATTGTTTAAAAAAAATCACAGAAGAAATGCAGCCTTAAAATAGGAAGACAAGGAGGTGTAGTATATCTAATTTATGATATGTGGTTGTGTGATTGTGTTACCTGTTACTGGTGCTGTTTTGTGGTTGCCACCTTTGCTTAGGCAATAGTGTATAATGACCTGCCAATATACCATCAGATTTAATCTGAGAGAGGGAGACAGGAACAGAGAGAGAGAGGGAGGAAGAAATAATGGATGGGGAGGGGGAAAAAGTGAGGGGAGAGAGGAAGATGGAGAGAGTGAGGGGGGAGAGGGAAAGAGGGAGAGGAGTGGGAGAGAGGGATAGAGGGAGTGGGAGAGAGAGAAAGATGGAGAGAGGGAGTGGGAAGAGAGAGAGGGAGTGGGAGAGAGGGAGAGAGTGAGAGGAGAGAGGGAGTGGGAGAGAGGGAGAGGGAAAGAGAGAGAGTGGGAGAGAGGGAACGAGGGAGTGTGAGATAAGGTGTATCACGGAAGGACGGATGTTCTGCTCAGGTTCCAAAATCAACACATTTATGAGGAGGCTGCAGTATTACTGTTTCAGCCTGTTACCTCGGTTACATTCCTGCTGTTGAGTGCTCTGTGATCTCAGCGTGGGGAAGGAGAGCACTGGGGCTCTGCCAGTTAAGATGTTCTCTTCAGATTACTGGAGTTAAACCTGCAGACCCTGCGGCCCTCCAGGACTGCAGTTAAACCTGCAGACCCTGTGGCCCTCCAGGACTGGAGTTAAACCTGCAGACCCTGTGGCCCTCCAGGACTGCAGTTAAACCTGCAGACCCTGTGGCCCTCCAGGACTGGAGTTAAACCTGCAGACCCTGTGGCCCTCCAGGACTGGAGTTAAACCTGCAAACCCTGTGGCCCTCCAGGACTGGAGTTAAACCTGCAAGCCCTGTGGCCCTCCAGGACTGGAGTTAAACCTGCAGACACATCGCCCCCTTCAGGACTGGAGTTAAACCTGCAGACACAGCGCCCCCTTCAGGACAGGAGTTAAACCTGCAGACACAGCACCCCCTCCTGGACTAGAGTTAAACCTGGAAGCATCTGTAGGGTTTGGCGACCCTGTCTTACATCCCTAGTATGAAAGTGTAAAATGGGAGGCTGTTGAAGGGTTTCATTGGTACAACCCTCCCTCATGCTTTTTGATTAATGGGGCATTCAATTTCTGCTCCAGGAGAAAAATCTGGAAAAGGGGCATACTGGAGGCTGTTACAGCCATGCCAGTACCAGCTGGTTTGAGCTGGTTTGAGCTGGCTTGTTCTTTCGCGGCTCTCTGGCATTGCTCCGTGTTTATCTGTAATATTTGCTGTGTGTGCGGTAAGTGCTTGACGTGTTTTGATACTGTAAGCGGTTAGCGGTTGGCATTGTCATGGCGTTTTTAGCTCCTTTGAAGAGGGGGCTTGCCAATGCCTGTCAGGCAGATTTTTGTCTTATTTTTTTCTTATTTTTATTCCCTCTTTTGCTTTTCTCCCTAATTGGGAATGTGTCTTACGTTCACATTCATTTGCTGCTGATGACGATGAGGATTTCTCAAACCACCTGTACATAAATTCCATGCTCATATCTGACATAGGCAGTTCAGTCACTGAAAAGCTGTTGTTTAAATTTGATTGTTTAATCTGATAAGTGCATCTGATGCTGATTCATTTTGCTGACTCACTGTGTTCTCTCCTGTTGCGAATTCATAAAAGCCAGAGGGGAAAGACCTTTAAGCCCCTTAGGCTAACACACACGCACGCGCACACACCAGAGACGTGGGAATTGCTATGGACAGGAGGCAGGAGCAGGCTGCAGTTTCCAGACTGGCCAGCGGCGTCACTGTTGTGCAGAGAGGCGTATTAATTTCTCACCTCTTTCTTCACGTTTCCTCTTCATTACGCGAGTCGCACGTTTTTTTCTTTCTCTTTTTTTTTTGAACATCTTTGTGTGTTTTTGCACCGTGGTTGCAGAACAAATTTCACATCTGGGACCAGGAAGTTGATTCATTTTTTCATTCATCTATGGTTGGTTGATTGATTGGCTGAGTGATTGACTGATTGGTTGATTGATTCATTGATTGGTCGATTGATTAATTGGCTGATTGATTTTTTGATGGAAGACCAGCATCTCCCAGCCCAGCTCCCCGGGGACCTGGAATATCACGTCCAGATTGCTGCTGGTGTCATACTTTCTGCGGGGATTGGCGCCGGTGTTCTCCCGGTTTTCTCGTATGATGACAGACAGACAGACAGACAGACAGGCAGACCGTGTGACTAAGTCCTCCCTCCCCCGGGCGACGCCACAACCAGTTAGTCGTCCTCCCGCGGCACTTCCGCGCACCGCTGGCAACGGAGCAGTCTGGATGCAGCGGCAGCCCGTCAAACGCACGCCGCTAAGGAAATGTATTTAAATTAGCCAACAACGCGGAACAAATAAACGACACAGATTCAGAATGCCAGCCAGGGCGAATGCGGGTGGATTCGTTTCGTCGACGGGGCGGAGTTGTGTGTAAAGGACGTGCGGGCGATACCCACAGCGCCTGCGCTTTCTCCTGCCTCGTGGCTAACGCTGGGCTGGCCCGAGGCTCGGCTGGGGCCGGATGGGGACCTTGCTGGGAGAACTGGCTGCTATTCCTGCTGGCAGTGGCCTTGTTAGGGCAGTAGGGGGGCAGACACGTGCACACACACATACACACATGTGCAAGTATGCATGCATACACACAAACACACATACACACATGTGCAAGCATGCATGCGCACGTGGACACACACAAACACACACACACACGTGCACACACACAAGCATACATACACACATGTACGCATTCATGCACACACACGTTTACACATGTTTACTATGTGTACTATGCATAAAATGGGCTGTAATTCCTACATGGATTACTGGATAGGGATGTTATACCATTAAATTAAAGCTGACAGTCTGCGCTTTAACCTCATATTTATTGTTTCATTTCCAATTCAATGTTCTGGTGTACAGACTGAGAACTGCAAAAATTGTGTTGCTGTCCAAATACAGTGCGGTCTGCACTGTTCATATACATATAAAACCTGTTTTTGAAACACTAGCTCATATATGGTCAGTATTGCCACTTTCAGATACTGCAATCAGTGCATATGTATATTTTCTAAAATATACTGCTGTGAAAATATTTTTTCCTGATGTTTAAAATTCAGCGCAGTTTCCTGACCTGTTCAGCAACCGGTGCTTCCCTTATCTCAGCCTTTCACTTCCCCCCTGTTTTAATAATGAAATGAGCTTGAGTGCGCCGTGAGGACCCATCGTGTGTGCGTGTGTTCCCTGTTACCTGCAGGAGCTGTTATTGCTGCTCTTATTATTAACGCAGAGCTAGCTGCGGGTGAGGCCATGCCGGAAAAATGCCTGCCCATGAGATAGAATATGACAACGAACCGTCCCGTCTAAATTCTTTGGCTGTGGTGTCGGTTGCTTTGGCGCCCGGTTGCCCAATAAAAACACAGCCTCCCTACAAGCCGCCGCCTGTATGGAGATTTTTTTTATTTTTTTTTAATCCCGGGGGCAAACTGACAGAATGAAGGTATCTGTCCTAACCTGCGTGGCAGGTATTCAACCACCACGCCAGAGGTAACGTCGCGTCCTGCTCCCGTATCGAAACCCACGAGCCCCTGGTGGTTCAGGGGCCAGGGTGAAAGGGCAAAGGTCAAGGTTGTCTGTAAGCACTGCATTTCAGCGGCCCAAACCCCGAAAGGGTGTCGTTCTATTTTTGGGCGGGCATGTCCGTGGGCACCTCAAACGCTGTTTTGCTTTGCTCGCGCACCTTTTGTCTTCGTGACAGAACAATGAAACACGACGGTGAGTCATTCACCTGGAAATTCTGTCCTGCAGGTCTATTTTAAATTAATTCATTCATTGTCATCATAATAATGGTATTTATAATAATTATTGTAATAATAATAATGATAATAATAATAAATGGTGTGTATGACCTGTGATAGATTGGGGACCTGTCCAGGGCGTATTCCTGCCTCCCGCCCAATGCAGGCTGGGATAGGCTCCAGCACCCCCCACGACCCTGCCTTGGATAAGCGAGTTAGATAATGGATGGATGGATGGATGGATGGATGGATGGATGGATAATCATAATAACAAGAAACTGCAATCTGCTCTGGAGTTGCTTAAAGTGTATTTTCCTGCTTTAAACCTCTAAACTGTCAATGCCCCTAGTTGTTTGGCAGTCGGAGGGTTGCCGGTTCGATCCCCCACCCTGGGCATGTCGAAGTGTTCCTGAGCAAGACACCTAACCCCTAATTGCTCCCGGTGAATGAGAGGCATCAATTGTAAAGCGCTTTGGATAAAAACGATATATAAATGCAGTCCATTTACCATTTACCATTGCCCCAAAAACAGCTATTGTAATTCTGGCAGGTCATAGTAAATTTCTGCATCTGAAATAGCACACAAACTGTATGGGCCAATCAAAAACATGTATAATGTGGTATGTATAATGGTAACAGTATGTTTTAAGAACTCCAGAAAGTGAACCACCCCTTTCATGTGCAGGTGGTGAGAAGACAGGTTTGTCCGTGTTTCTGCAGTAAATATTGGGACGTGTCAGATTTGTTCTTCTGCTGTGTCCTTGTGATGCCTGTCCTTTGCTGTGACTCTGGGGTATCAGATAACCGCTCTTTATGTGAATGTTGACTCTGGGCGACACCCTCCTGGATGACATGCTGTAGATTCGGCATGAGCAGAACCGGGACAAACCGTCCGATTCTGGTTTCCTTCTCTGGAGTCACGGACAGCGATAAACTCACTGGGGTCCTGCAGTTTTTTCCCCCCGACAAGTTATCAAATTGAGAAGAAAAAAAAAATATTATGGACTTAGCCCTTTGAGGAATAAGTTTTTCTAAAATGTTTTTTTTTTCTTCTTCATAATTGTAAGTGTTCTGCAACGCCATTCCTTTCAATCACCAGCAGTGATTGCTACATCAGCATTAGAATGCTCTTAACTGACTATTCTAATGCTGATATACTGCATATAAGGTGTAAGATCACAAATGTGTGATTAGAATGTTCTTTACTGAGTGTTTGTGATCTTGCACCTCAAAGGGTTAAAGCAGGAAGACTGAAATCAGGTTCTCAATGGCCAGTGGTGCTGCTGGTTTTCTTTTCTATCTGTTGGTTAATTGATCAATTAATGCTACTGATTGGCCAGAGATTTAACTCACCCGGCACTCCTGGATTAAATCAGTCCTGATTAGGGGGGAGGAATGAGAACCAGCAGCATTACTGGCCCTGAGGGCCACATTCGAACATACCTCTGGCTTCAGGCTTCTTGAAAACAGGAAAAATTAGGCCGAATCTCTCTAAAGTGCTTGATGTGGAAACCGTAATGTCCACATTATTATAAAAATTTGATTTTCTCTTGAAACTGATCCTGGATCACAGCCCGTGTTCCACTCAGAACGGACTGGGTTTTTATCGGGGAGAGTCCGAGCCCCTCTCTGGTCCAGGGTTCGAAGGCCGCCGCCCACAGTCATTTTCCTGTTCGCACAGTCGGCAGACTCCCATGTCAATAAAGCAGGCACCGCGGTCACTCTGCTTCAAAGGCTTTGGAGTTTCTGAGTCACGGAAAAATAGGGGGTAGAAGAACAGAAAACAACTACTTATCCTGCGTCACGTTATGCACTACATCGCGCTTAAAGAGAAGCTCAATATTTCCCCCTGCTGTCCAAAGAAGGTACAGCACGTCCTGCAACCTATTTTTCGTCAAATCTATTTTTCTGTTTACAGAGGTCAGATGTGACTGTGGAAGACTGCTCTGGAAAGTAGGAAGTTTTTTCAGCATAAAAATGTCTCATCAGTCATATCAAGAAATAACAGGGACTTATTTGCAAATAAAAAATAATTTATGTGGATCAATTTATTAATATATAAACATATTGAAAATATGCCAGTAATTGCCACTTTGGCATCAGTGGAAAATATCTGAATATAAACAATGGAAATGTATAAATAAGCAAACTGACAATATATTGGCAAGAACTGAATAATAATATTTTGATTGAACAAATATATATCGCAATATATTTTCAGTGTTTATGGAATATTTATTTTAGTGTGTATTTATTTCATTTTAGCATTACAGATAAATATTACCAAAATATATTGGCTTTCTTTTTTTTTGGTGTTTGAGATCTTTGTCCTGAGGAAAATACATGATGAGAGCTGGTCCTTTCTTTTCATTTCAGAAAGCTTTAGACTTCAATTTATTTGCCTTAATCAGAGTGACTTACGACAAGAACAATGCGCAGAACAGAATCGAAAACAAATGGAGAATTAATAAACTGTACTGTCCTATGTTCCGTGCATAGTTCCATATTACACGGGATTTATGCATGACTATTACAAATTATTACCGGTCTTATGGTTCGCTGCTCGTGTTTGTGCTCTTTCTCTGAGTGTTATGTGCAGTGACGTCTGGAGAACTGGTCCAGGTGACGTGTTCATCCTCTGTTAACGTGGGATTTGTTTCAGGAATGTTTTGATGGTGTGTGCGGTACGGTATGTAACGAATGCAATATACATGTAACTATGTAATTTAGCCACTATATAGACTGCAGTTAATTACTTCTTTTACGTTCTGTTATTAAATACTATTATCTAAATACCCGTGTAATACATGTGTGTGAAAGAAGCAACTTTGATTTGAAACGCAAAATAATTGTGTAAAACTGACAATGAAGTTTTATCTGATCTGATTTAATGTAATTAATGCATGTGGCCACTGGGAGGCGCGCTTCAACATACAGCTGAAATCGTAGCCTTTTGGGCAGGGTGGAGGAGGTTGGTTTTTTGGTGGTCACTGCTATGTCGCGTCCCCTTCCGAAAAATAGCTCTGGGATTTTTCACGCGTCCCTAACTGCGCGCGTAATTAGCGCGCTGGCAGGAAGTTCGACCTCGCGGCCACACCCGCTGTTACATTTAGCGTCGTTCACGGTGTCCCCCGTGTTCACAGCGAGAGGAGAGAAAGAGAGAGAGAGAGAGAAAGTTTTTTTTTTCTTGTATTAAACCCCAGAAATTCTGGATAATTTCTATTTCTATAATAACTGCAATACTCTCTTTTACAAGCAAGACCTGGGCACACATTCATGTTAGCATTTCGGCTCTGTAGCACTGTTCTCAGTTTAGATATTCCTATGAAAAAACGAGCACTTCCATTGATTATATAGTCATTTCTAATGTTATTATTGTTATTATTTGTATTATTAGTATTATAACAAGAATAATAATATTTCTTGCTTTTAAATCATTTTTATTTATGGTTTTGTTTCTTAATATGCCCTGTAGGGTGGGGGGGGGTTGAGGTCTGATACAGTAGGGGAAGGGTTGGGGACGGGGTGTTTTTGTGAAATATGTGCTGTATTTGCAAAATGCATTAAATACTTGTCCCAGAACAAAAATGCTTTGGAAGGCATGCTCCACACAAATGTGCACTATGTAGTATTTTCTAATTAATGGTTATTCGTGTAATGGTGTGAGTTTACAGTGTAATCATTTTTAATAAGGAGTCTAGGCCACACAACATAGCTCCATTGTCTTCACTTGAGCTGGATCTCAATCTCTGTCTACATATTTGTTACTATTGATTTCTAGTTGTTATCCTGTTGACACGCACAGCGACGGTTATGTTATTATGAAACATGTCGGAGCCTAACAGGTGAAAAAAATATGGAAACCAGCCCAAAACTATTTTCAGCGTGGCATTTCTCTCCATTGTGTCCTGCGCCGACGTTCCGTGTTGACGGCTGGTAAGTCCCTCTCGGCCGACGCCCAACTGGACATTTTAAAACAAACGATTCTTCTCTTTAACTAGAGCCAGAAGACTCGGGGGTCAAACGCTCCCTGGTTCTGTTTCAAGGCCCTGGAGTTTCCCACACCTAGGTGGGGGCTCGCACCTTTCTTTAACCTAATGTGGGTCATGTGACCTCCAACCCCCCAGAGAGTTGTCCTGTTGGGGGAAGAGGCCTCTGGAGGACAAGACGAGGTGGGGGGGTGGGGGGGGGGGTCACTGTGTTTGCAGCACGTAACAGCCCTTCTACAGTAACACTTTCACCAGTTTCCAAAATCCTGATACATGAGATTTTTTTTGGACAAACTGTCGCCTAGAGGGGGGGTCAGGAGGAGGAGGTAGTAGAGACAGAGTCGAATTAATCGAGTAATGCTGCAATTTCGCCTCTTTTGGCTCTTAAAATGCCATTTTCACTGCTGTGTGCTGTGAGGTATTGGGACTGAAGTGTGGACATCTGAGATAGGTCCTCAGAGTGCGAGGCTTTGGAGCTATGAACGTCCGCCAAAAAAAACCCGCAAGCAACAGTTCTGTGGGCCTCGTTTTGCATTTGTTATCGTCTGTGGTACCCTTTAATTACACTGGGCTGGTCAGAAAAGGATGGGCTGCCCCTTTATCGCCCGATTCCTCCCAAGATTTCTCCCCATCAGGGAGTTTTTTCTCTCCACCCTTCGAGGGTTTTTCTCTACACTGGGGTTTTTTTTTTTTTGTTAACCCTCCTTCGCTTGCTTTTTGAGGGTGCAGGCCATGGTTTCTAGCCTGGTGTGTGACAGTGTTTCTGTCAAAAGTGGCCATGCAAAAATAAACCTCTTTTGATCTGAACATCTCTCGTTACGGATTGCGTTTTTTTTCTTTCCCTCCCAAACCGAGGTGATTTTGGGGGTAGGAGGGGGTTAAAAGCGTCCCGTGGCTGCGTGCCCTGCCCTCTGCCTTGATTCGGTTCCCGGAGAGGAAGCTGCCACGCCTCTTCCTCCTGCCCGTTTGGACGAGAGGCGCTGCGCCACGCCCGACGCTGGAGAACGCGAGAGCGTCCTTCTGGGGCTCCTCTCCGACGCCCGCCAGACGCCAGGGCTCTCCAGAGGCCAGGGCTCTTACGCGCGGGCGGGCGGTTGGGCGCGGTTGGGCATGGTCGGGCACGTTGAGTCACAGGGGTACTGTGGGTTCCCCGTTTCCTCTCTCCTTTAATTACGTTTCAATTTGTCTTATTGCTACCTGCGTTTACATTTTTATTTCTGTTTTTTGTGTTTTTGTCTCCCCTGTGGGGGTGGGAGGGGGTGGGGGTGGCGGGTAGGAGGGGTTGAGGGTGGAGGTAGAGTAGGAGAAGGGTTGGGGGCGAGGGGCGGGGGGGGCAGTGTTATTGTGAAATATGTTGCTGTGTTTGCAAAATGCATCAAATACTTTTACCACAAAAAAACATATTTGGAAGGCATGCTCTGCACAAGTTTGCACTGCTCCCCCTGCTGGTTGGGCAGTGGAAGTGCAGCCAGTGACCATGGGGCACGAGGGGTGTTGCTTTATCTCCTCACTTCAGTGTGAGAATCAGGGCAGTTGGTGACGGGTAGGGGGGTGGGGGGGGGGGGCTGAACTTTGCACCAATCAACGCGGTGCATTCCGGTGCTGTCCCAGAGCCTCTGGTCACACTGGCAGTGTCTTTCTGGGACGAGGACTGGAAGGATCAGTTCTCTGGGAATATGGAGAGAGAGCGAGATAGATATTGAGAGAGAGAGAGAGAGAGGGGAGGGGAGGTAGAACTTGCTGTGTCTGGGTGTCAGCACAGTGGAACAGACCGAAGCCTCTCTCTGGCCAGCTGTGCGCTTCCTGTGTTCTGCGTTCCATGTTCCATGTTCCATGTTCCGCGTTCCGTGTTCCTCTTCAGTGGTGAAGACAAGGAGGTTGCAGGTGACTGAGGCACTGTGGACGGCTGCAGGGATTTTGGGGGAGGGGATAGGGAGCAGGGAGGGGTGTGTTGTTGCTACCCCTTCAGTTCAGTCAGCTCATGGAAATATTCTGTGGGATCCATTTAATTTCCTCTCATTTCCTGAGCTGGCTGACCTGAAATGGAACTGAATTGTAAACCCAGCGGAAGGGGGGGGGGGCATGCTCCCCCCCCCACCCCACCCTGAAACACAGGGCTAACCTCCACCCTGCGCTGTGTGCCTGCAGGAGCTTCGACCAGGTGAGCGTGCTGACGGAGTTCAGCGTGCAGAGCGAGCGCCTCTCTCCTGTGGACGTGGACTCGGCCTCCATGTACAGCCTGGACATGTCCCACCGCAGCGCCACCTCGCCCCGGTCCAGGAAGGTAGGCCACTGTCCTCACCTCGTCGCCAGCCCCCGCTCTCGCCACCTCCCCACCCCGCTGATAACCGCCACCCTGCCGCCTGAACCCGCTCCTGGCCTGTGGCCAGTGTGTAAGTTACTGTGTACGCCAGAGTGTGTACGTTACTGTGTACGCCAGAGTGTGTACGTTACTGTGTAGGCCAGTGTGTAAGCTACTGTGTAGGCCAGTGTGTGTAAGCTACTGTGTAGGCCAGTGTGTAAGCTACTGTGTAGGCCAGTGTGTAAGTTACTGTGTACGCCAGTGTGTGTAAGTTACTGTGTAGGCCAGTGTGTAAGTTACTGTGTACGCCAGAGTGTGTACGTTACTGTGTAGGCCAGTGTGTAAGCTACTGTGTAGGCCAGTGTGTAAGTTACTGTGTACGCCAGTGTGTGTAAGTTACTGTGTAGGCCAGTGTGTAAGTTACTGTGTACGCCAGAGTGTGTACGTTACTGTGTAGGCCAGTGTGTAAGTTACTGTGTACGCCAGAGTGTGTACGTTACTGTGTAGGCCAGTGTGTAAGCTACTGTGTAGGCCAGTGTGTAAGTTACTGTGTACGCCAGTGTGTGTAATTTACTGTGTACGCCAGTGTGTGTAAGTTACTATGTAGGCCAGCGTGTAATTTACTGTGTACGCCAGTGTGTGTAAGTTACTGTGTAGGCCAGTGTGTAATTTACTGTGTAGGCCAGTGTGTAAGTTACTGTGTAGGCCAGTGTGTAAGTTACTGTGTAGGCCAATGTGTTATTTACTGTGTAGGCCAGTGTGTAATTTACTGTGTAGGCCAGTGTGTAAGTTACTGTGTAGGCCAGTGTGTAAGTTACTGTGTAGGCCAGTGTGTTATTTACTGTGTAGGCCAGTGCGTAAGTCAGTGCACTAAACCTTAAACCTTCAATCCTTAAACCTAATTCACAACACACTGACAAGTACGAGGATTCCTCATGAAACGTGAGAGAATGTTGCAGCGCAAAAGCTACGCAGTTTTCATGGAAGGGGAAGTGTGTCAAATGACTGTTATCGTAACAGAGTGAGGAGCTGGTCGAGCAGACCCGTCTCGTCTTTAACTCCAGAGCCAAGCTGTGGCATGTTGAGTCCCGGAGGCTAAGCCAGCTGTTAGCGCAGCTCTGAAACTGAACTAAATTTCTCCCGAAAAAAAAAACATTCTGAGGTCGTCTTCTCGGCCTTCTTTACCCCGAACCGATCTCCGTTCGAGTGACATACGCTGCCTGTGCTGCATTTGGTTTGAGTTTTCCCGATTCGCAGTTGTAATCTCAGTTGAAACACAGGCGTTCATTGTTCTGTCGGCGGTCAGAAATGACCCATGTTGCTTGAAAAGGGCGGTTCCAGAAATATGCAAATGGGTGGCTGTCGGCGAAGGCCTGGTTTCAGTCAGAACTCATCCTCAGCTTTACCTCGTAGTTAAATGCAAATGATGCATCTTTATCTGCACGGGTAGAGTTTGCAGAGTTCAGATAATTCTGGAATAACTGCTCGCGCTTGCTGTTCCAGCTGCAGGTTTAAGTTAAGGGTAAATGTTGATTGACTGTGGGCCGCCGGCGGGAGGGAGGTAGGTACAGGAAAGAGGTAGTCCGTATTATGTATCGTGTCTGTCTGTGACATCATCAGGGCGAAGCCTAGGCACGGTGGCCCCGCCCACTTCTCAGGATTTTACTTTTTTTTTTTTTGTGGACAGAGGAAGTGACATCGTTCCTCAGATTGACAGATCAGGGGAACCTGCCCAACACGATTTCACTGTCACCCCTAGGGGCGGCGGTCAATCACCCAGGTTCGGCTGCTGTGATTCGCCGAGGGCTGCGGCGGCGTTTGATGAGTCGGATGGCGGGGAGCCGGTGGGCGGGGCTTGGTGGGGCGGAGGGGGCGGGGCCTCAGCTCGGCCGGTTGCCAGACCAGTTCCGGCTCAGACAAAACGGGCTGACGCTACATTTTTTATGAGCTGTGAGGGAGTGTTTTGGTACGAAGTTGTTCATTTCATTTATAAATACATTTACGTTAGCATGGATAAAAACTGTTTTGTATTTGTATTGTATATTGTGTTATATTATAATGTCATAATAGCCTATTATCTGTATGCGTGTATGTGTGTACATGTGTGAGTGGGTACATACGTACACAGAAACATCACATTTGCTGGTAAATTAACACCATCACCCCTGGTAGATTAGCATCATATTCCTGGGTTGAATCACGTGTTGCACCATAAGAGTCGCGTGTTGCACCATAACATGGGTCAGGCTGAACAGTCAAAGGTGCGTCATGAGGCAGCTGGCTTTGTGAGGAGCTTGAATTTCTCTTTATTGATGGTGAAATAATATTTATCTCCTTCGCTGCGACGCCCGGAGGAAGACTGTTTTTGCTGCTACACGTGGGTACAAGCCTGCATTTGACAGTCCTTCAATATGACGGCCTACTTACTTGTTTTTACACGTGTGTCCCCCCCCCCTTTCCTTCCCCTTTGTGGATTTGCCAATTTAATAAAGGCTTTGTAATGGACACCTAATCTGAGAATAGGGCCTTGGAACTCTTCTCTCTCTTTTGTGTACGTCCGCAGAGAGACTCCCTCTATGCTGTAATTTAGGGTCACACCCCTGTGGCTCGATGCTCTCTGCTGCCTCCTCACTGTGAAGTTGATTGCTTGTTTGGTTGATTGATTGATCGATCGAATGATCGATTGGTTTGTCGGTTGGTTGATTTCAAAACAAACCATGTTGAGTAGGCCGGCTCTTGTGGGGTGTCATGAAGAGATTTAGCCAGAAGAGGGCAGCACACTCACGCTCTCACAGAGAAGCGGCACGCTAGCGTGCGCTCGCAGGTCCTGTGACAGTGGCTTATGAATGTTTTATGTCAGTTTTCTGTTTGGTGAAAGAGACTGCGCTATACTTACTGACCTGGTCTTTCGTCTGGGGGGAAACCAGATCGCTTTAAGGTTAAAATCCTGCCATTCAGCCTGCGATATAACAGCCAGGGAAACGGCCCCGCCGTGATCCGATGTCCAGTCCACGGGGAAAAGGGTTAAGGGGGAAAAGCCGACCACACCTGTGATTCAGAGGTCTCTGTACGTTTTCTCTCCTTCCCACTGACGCTAGACCAGCTAACCAGCCTGGCCCACGTCCACAGGGTGCTGTATTTGGTCCTGGTGGGGCGGGAGAGATTAGGGGGCTGGAGGCTGATGAGAAGCCCTGTTGTTCACTATAATGCTGTTGTAACTGCAGAAATGCATTAATTGTTGCCATGATAACTATGAAACACTGAGACACATGAATTGCTGCCATGGTAACTATGGAACACTGAGACACATGAATTGCTGCCGTGGTAACTATGGAACACTGAGACACATGAATTGCTGCCGTGGTAACTATGGAACACTGAGACATAGGAATTGCTGCCGTGGTAACTGTGGAACACTGAAACACATGAATAGATATTGTGATAACAGAGGAACACTGAAACATGAACAGCTGTTCTGTTAACCATTGAACTCTGAAAGACATGAATAGAGCTGTTGTGGTAACAGTTAATTAACTACGAGTCATCTATTTTTTAGCAGGAACAGGTCAAAATTTCTCAATAAACCTTTTTGCTATTGTTGTACTCATATATTTGTGTATATTTAAGTGTCGCACATAAAACTGTATTTTCCACAAGGGAACAGCTGTATGCTCACAGCTCTAAAAACACAAAGAGTGTTCGTTCAAACGGAACAAATACCTGTTCTCAAGCGAACATCCTGCTTGAATCGGAACATACTGACCTTTTGTGTACAAATTGCTCCCGTCCCTTTAAGCCGAGCGTATGTTGAGAATGTGGGCGTCGCCTTGTTTCAGGTGCTGGCTTTGTCACAGAGGATAATAGAGACCTGTTTGTGTGAAAATGCACTGTATCCATCTCAGGGGCTCGGCTGCACAACACACCTGGCCCCTGGTTCAGCATCAGTACCCACTCACTGAGAAGTGACAGGAAGCTGCAGAGATGTTCATTATTACAGAGAGGGCTGCATTTTACGCAGTGGGACTGCACTGTTTCTCTCGTTCATAATGCATATCTTAAGCAGGCTTTTACGAGTGCCATTTTACAGTAAGGATGTGCTGTGGATACTGTACATGATGTATTTTCCCTTGTGTTACAGTTTCATGAGCACATTATACATACGGGGCACAATGTCTTAGCCCATGAACCGTGTCCTTAGCTTTGAGATTCAAATCTACGAAAGTGTGACGATACAGTGCTTTTTTCCCCCGTTCCATTCCTCTGCAGCATCTTTGAAGAGTGCTGCATTTAGTTAGGAAGTGAAACCAAAAGTGCTCTGTCCTCCTTGCTTAAAAACCATTTGAAAGTGTGGGGTTTTTGGAATGTTTTTTTTTTTGTTTTGTTTTGTTTTTGTTTTTCAAAATTCAGTGTTCTAGAACTCCGCCGCTTTCAGTTACCAGCAGTGATTGTGACATCAGCCTTAGAATTTTCAGTTATGAACATTCTTATCGCACATTTGTGGCCTGACACCTTTAAAGGGTTAAATGTGTTACTCATATTCAGTTTCCAGGCCCATTGCTGTTGGATGAAAGCTGTTGAATATCGGCCTGTGAGAAAGTGCCAGTCTAGTTAGGAAATCTGCCAAGTGCAGAGGACAAAAACTCACTTTAAAGAGACTTTGAAGAGGCTTTTAAAGGTGGTGAAAGGGGACTGTTCCAGAGTTCACTGAATAGAATCAATGCATTCGCTGGGAATGGCATAGACAATCCAGTGAGCATACTGTAAGTAGACAGGGCTTTTTTGTTGATATAATGGTTTGGGTGGTTGATTAATTAGTTAAAATGTGACCTTATAAATAGAGAGAGAGCCAGGGACCTTGGCTGTGACCAAAAAAGAGTTATTGAATTTAAATGCTTCTATAAATGCCGTTTATTTTGTGTTTTCAGAGCAAATACAGAAGTCTTCAGTACACATTACTGTAAACCCATCTCTTAGCTAGGCTGGCCTGTAGAAAGTTGTCCCCAATGCAGCTGTAATCTCTTTTAGTGGTTTGCATGAATTTTGTCTATATTTTATTTTTCAGATTTTAGGGAGTTTTCATGTCACATTTAAAAAAAAATATTTATTTGAAAGTGTAGTCTTGTGGTCAATATAATTTCCATTCATTTGCATTTGTTTGCATGTGCTTGTGCACATTTTCCCGAATATGCATGATTTTTTTATGGCGTATAATCGCGCGCATTTAATTTTAATGGGGCCTTCTGTCTGAAGAGTTACTCTGGCTTCATAATGTTAATGAAAGGGAGGGTGTGGTCGTTTCTGCACCAAGATAAATAATTCAGGCATGTATGTGTGCCGCGTGAACGGCGTTGCCCAACAACCTATGTGCTGTACCTGTACCTGCGGCGTTCATGGAATCCAGAGCTCGAGACAGACACAAATTCTGACGGAGACACCTGTTCTCCTGCGAGCGCATCCCGGCTGACGTTATGGTAGAGATTTTATCTTCTCAGCCAAAAAACTTTTAGGATAATTTGCCATATACAGCTGTAACTTAACCGTGTGTCCACTACAGTTACTGTCGTATACCTGACAACGTGTGGTGCTCCAGATAAGCAGCTCTGCTCCCGTTCTTTCGTCGCTGCTGGGGATCGGTTCCCCCCCCGAACGACTTGTTGGAACCGTTGAATGGTTTGAGATAGCCCAGAGAGAGAACATGGTAAGAGAGTGATTATTATCGCGACGTCGTATTTTAAACTAAATTAATAGCGCGCTGTTTTGGTCGGTCCTGTTCGAACCCGAGATGCTGCGGAGTGTTGTGAAACTGTATGCACACTGGGTGTGCGATATTTTAGAATAAGGAAGGACTTACTTTCTAAAGTTTTCTTTAAAAAATGCAACTTTGTCGGCTCAGCGACATATTATTTAGGTAATAAACTCACGCGACGTCTTCTTTTCTGACATTTACACGCTGTTTTAATCACTCTGTTGTATACACTCTGTGGTCTCGGTACACCTGGATATTTCAATCTGATTCGCCCTTGAAAACCTTGCCGGGCTTCATGTAACACAAGACGGCCGCTACGTCACCATCCCAGGTGCGCCAACCCGATTGTTTTCCCGCGAGTCTGGTGCTCCGCTTTCAGACTTACCTGTGCCCGCCCCGGGCCGGTTATTCTAATGTGAGTGTCTGTTTCCAGCGCTCGCTGCGGAAGGCGAGCTTGTCCTTTAATGCAGATATAAGGAAACCGAGGGTATTTTGCTCAACTCAACGGAACCTGTAAAATTTCCCGGGAGCAGGACATTTTATAGCAACTACAGCGGCCCAGGACTCTAGTATTCTCAGCGACAGGAGATTTGTTTGTTGTGAGTTATTTGCGGTTTAATTTTATGTTACGTGTGTAGTTTAGGACTATTTTTGCAAGTAGCTTCCATGAGTGATTTGATTTGATCCCAGTGTTTTTACACGTAATGGATTTCCAGCTTATATGTTTTTATAAGACATTGTAAATGAAACATTTGTGAACATGTGCATGTCTAGAGAATAGTAGACAAAGAAACTACTTTTTCCTAACATTTTCATATTACAACGAAACCAAATGAAAGATTTGTTTCAAAGTGTTCCAGTTTTGCTTCATGGGAAACTTTCTTCTACAGTTACAGGAGTTTTTCAAATTTAGTGTGGGTTACTACTGCATAGTTAATTATGTGTAGTTTTGAATGCGTATTTGCACGATGCAAAGCTGATGCAAAGATAATATGTTTTTCAGATGTACTGTTGAGTTTAACTTGGAAGTAGTTTTAAAACCCTTATCACCTGGAAACAATCGCACTGAATCATGCGTAATGATCTACGGTTTCGCTAATTGAAATCCCTTTGGATGTCCCTGGGGCAGAGAGAGATCTTTTCCAAAGAGATCTTCTGCCAAAAGACGACTGTCTCTCATTATGTTACTTAGAGACGGTTTGATTATTTTGTGCTCCTTGGAGACGGTATCGTTTTTTTTTTTTTTTTTTTCAGACGGCTCCGGTGCGCGTGAATAACGCGCGGCTCTTTCTATTTTTTTTCCCGGCAGAGCTCTGAGGACAAACCCGGCGTGTTTGTGCGCATCGGCAGCTTCTTCAGCAGCAAGCGACGGAAAAGCAGCAAGGGTCACTCCGAATCCAAGGAGGAGGCCACGCCCCCGACGTCCCCGACGGAGGAGGAGTGGCCGAGCACCCCCACGGGCAGCCCGCGGGGGGTTCGGGACGGCGTGGGGTTGGGGGTGGGGGTGTCCCTGCCGGAGCTGCGGACGGAGCGGCCCCAGGGTAGCCCCGGCACGCGCAGCGTCGTCTCGCTGCTGGACGGCGAAGGCATCCCATTCGCCGACAGCGACAGCAGCGGGCGGGGCAGCGTGAAGGAGGCGGGGTCTCAGGAGCGGGTCGGGGGCGGGGCCGACGGGGCCGGCGGGGAAGAGGGGAGGAGTCCCGGGGAGGTGAAGTCGCCGGATGTGGTTTTGGGGGGGGTGTGCCGGAAGCTGCAGGCGTACCTGGAGGAGACCAGCGTGAACGCGGTGGTGGGGGAGGGAGGAGACAGCGGCCCGCGCAGACAGCCCCTCGTCTGCTCCACCGTCAAGCGGAACTTCGAGGTGGTGAGCAAGGCCAGGCCGACCAGCTGGGACTTGGTGGAGCCGCTGGACGCCAAGTTTTTTGTGAAGACCACGCCCCTCGGGGGTGCGTCGCTGCGCTCGCAGTCCTGCTCCGAGGACGGCGGGCCGCCGGTGTGGGTGCGCCCCTCGCCGGAGAACACCAGCTCGGGGGAGGCCACGCCCACTAATGGCCGCTCCAGCCCGGCTCCGCCCGCCGCAGACGAAGTGCCCGTGAGCCCCCACCTGCTGTGGGTGGAGACGCACCTGGGCGGGTCGGAGGGGGGGCCGCCGCCCGAGCCCGAAGCTGCTCCCGCTCCCGTTGGCGAGCCGCCAGCCCAGCCCGTCTCCGTGGAGACCGACATGGCGGCGCGGCAGGAAGTCAGGCCGGAACACAAGCGCAGGAGCATCAAAATCTCCAAAACGGAGCACACCTTCACCAAGAGCCTGAGCCTGAACGCCGAGCCCACCCCCCAAAAAACCAGCGCCCCCGAGAAAACCAGCACCCCCAGCGACAAGGCCCCGCAGAGGCCAGAGGCTAAACTGTGAGTAAGACTCGCACACGATTACTCGTACACACACACGTACTCGTACACACACACACACACATACAATACACACATACACATACTCTCACTTCCACACACACTCATTTGCACACACACATACTTGCACTCACACACACACTCACTCACACACTTACACACACACACTCACTCACTCACTTGCACACTCACACTCACACACACACACATGCTCACACATACACTCACACATATACACAGGCACACACATGCTCACACACACACTCACACATACACTCACACTCACACACATACACTCACACACACACATACACACACACACACACACACACACACACGCACACACACACACATGGTTACCTTGGCGGTGAGCTGCTAAATTCCTTGGAGCAGTCCACGGAATGTATGCCACCTAATCATTTTCCTTCGCTGGGTTTACAGTTTCAGTTTTCTGTGTAGTCGAGCGCACATGGGACGCATGTTTAGGATGTGGGGGAATGTGTGTCTTAAGGGAGTTTTCCGTTGGGTGGCTGAGGTTTCTGAGCATTCCCTTCCTCGTTGGTGACTCATGTGTGAGTTCTTTACTGTTCTTTTTGCTCTGTTCTGCATTGGTGACTCATGTGAGTTCCGTACTGCTCTTTCTGTTCAGGGCAGAGGTATCTTTCCCCACATATAGCAGGAGAGAGCCAGAAATGCAGGCGGAGTTCAGATTTAACCAGTCTGATATTTCTCAGATTTTCCACCACTGACCGTTCCCCCTTCTGGAAAAATCCTCCAGTTCTCTATTTTAGCTGCTTAGTAGCTGTACCTTCTCTGGGACGACCAGCATTGCTAAGGTTTTCTTTTTTTTGTCTAAAAACAAAAAAAAAACAACTCACTCCTGTTATATATTCTTTCTGGACCAACGCTTCGAAAATGGAGTGTGTGGCATCTTCTTCGCTGGCTGCAGGTAAACAATGATTAACTATATATTTTTAAACGCCTTGGATTCAAAAGGTCTGTCCGTGCGGTGGTTTAGCAAGTAAAAGTTTTGTGTTTTGCAGAGGAGAAAACGTGGGGAAAAATGTACTGTTCAGTTACGGTTGACTAATGATGAATGATCTGAATGTGTGTGCGCGCGCGCGTGTGTGTGTGTGTGTGCGCGCGCGCGTGCATGCATGTACGTGTGCTTGTTTTTAAAACCTCAGCGGTTTATTGGCTGTTGTTTCTGTGTTACACAAAGGCGTGTGCTCCGGTCCGTACGGCGATCACGGTCTGCGTTTCTGTCGTCCTGCTCTCCCCTGCGCGCAGGGGAAGACGGGAGTCGCAGGGTTAATATTTGCCCTGGAAATGAAAGAAAACCCCTCCCTGCCCGTGACCCAGATCCTGATTGCTTTTCGCACCCCCCTGTGAAGTCTTTCTCTTCACCCCACCAAACTCCGCCCCCTCCCGCACCCGCACCCCCACCTCCACCCCTGGCCCCGCCCGCCCGCCCGGCTGGCTGGCTGCCTCTCTGGCGGGGAGTCAAAGTGCGCTGGCTCGCAGGGAGTTTTTTAACCCTTGAGCACCGTGAGCAAACTCTGCCATCAAAACGAAAGCCCGCGGACCATCTGTGAATCGTTCGCAGAAATGGCCCCCGCCATGGCCGGAGCAATGTAAAAATGTCTTTCTTTAGAAACTTAACTTAACTTTAAACTACAGCAGATTGAGAGAGCGAGCTCCGGCGATGCCCTGTTTCTTTTCAGGAAAACAGTCTCGATTTCATTCCTGTGCTGAGGGATCACAGCCATTTCGGTTGCGCTGTTAGTGGAGGAGATGGGAAGCTTTGATGTTTTCCTCCCAAGATTTCTTCCCATTGGGGAGTTTTTTCTCGCCATCGTTTGAGATTTTTTCACCCCACTGGGGAGTTTTTTTTTTTACCTCCTGTGCTTGCTATTTGGGGGTTCGGCGCTGGTGTTTGCTCTGTTTGCTCTTTTTTCTCTGTCTTGCCATGCTACTCCGTGAAGCGTTTTTGTGACAGCTAAAAGCTGTAAAAAGCGCTATACAAATAAAACTGAACTCAACTGAAATTGAATTGATGAATGTAAAGCTGGTATCTCGCGTGCATTTTTAGACCAGAATATGATGGTAGAATGTGCCTTGAATGTTGTATTTGCTTTTGTCCTTTCTTCTCCTCCACAACAGGCTGGCGAACGTGAAGGTGAGTTTAGGGATGAAGAAGCAGCCACCCTCAAGGAGCAGATCCGCAGAGAAAGCTTCGCCCATTAGCCCCGCCAGTCCCGTCTCCCCGCGGTCTCCACAGCGCCCCCCTAAGGCCCGAGCGGGAAGCGCAAGTTCGAAGGCTCCGGCGGAAAGTCGCGTGGTGAACGGCACAGAGGTTCAGGGCAGGAAGCAGGAGGGCGTGGCCCGAACGCCCCCTCCTCCCCCGTCCCCAGAGCCGGTGGATAAAGGCCCCGACACCCTCAAGTCCAAAATCCCCAAGAAGGCCAATGTGGAGATAAAGCTGAAAACCTTGTCGGTGACCA
This sequence comes from Anguilla rostrata, assembly GCF_018555375.3. Classification (NCBI taxonomy): domain Eukaryota; kingdom Metazoa; phylum Chordata; class Actinopteri; order Anguilliformes; family Anguillidae; genus Anguilla; species Anguilla rostrata. The sequence goes on along the minus strand of NC_057933.1, from coordinate 74,643,941 downwards.
GCCACACGGTGACCAGTCCTACGGTGACCAGTCCTACGGTGACCAGACCCACGGTGACCAGTCCTACGGTGACCAGCCCCACGGTGACCAGCCCCACGGTGACCAGTCCTACGGTGACCTCGCCCGGCACGGAGAAGGGCCCCGCCGACAACGACCCCATCTCGGCCGGCGGGATGGACGGAAAAAAACAAGCGCCGGTGCAGGGCGAGAGCAGCCACTCCCCCCGGAGCAGACTGCCCAAAGTCGCCGACGGCGCCCCTTCCTCCACCAGGAGATCCCGCTCGGGGAAAAACAAAGCCCCCTCCGCCCTGCCGAGCCCGGTGAAACCCGGCGACGCCGCGGCGAAGCCGCCGACCGTCGACTCGCCGACGAGCCCCGCCAAGGACCCGGCCGAAGGGCCGCAGGCGGGCACCAGGCTGCCCCGCCCGTCTCCGGCGCAGCCCGCCAAACAGCCGTCCAGCGAGGAAGTCGTCGTCATCGTCGCCACGGACACGGCTCCGCCCGCGTCGCCCTCCCAGCCGGACAGCAGGCTGAGGAGGCCCAGCGGCAAGGAGTCGCCGCCGAAGGCGCTGAAAGCGCAGGGCGACGGCGGGAAGCCCGGTAAAGGCGCCTCGCCGGAGAGCCCGACCAAGATCCCGGGGAGAGACGCGAGCGATGGCGGGGCGCAGGGCGGGGCGCAGGGCGGGAGCAAACTGCCCATGCCCAGTCACAGGAGCCCCCCGAAACCGAGACCCAAGAAGCAGGCGGGAAAGACGGCTGACGGCCAGCCTGCCGCGGCCGTTGACGGCGCTGGTCCGGCGGCTTCTGGCGCGGACGCCCCCCAGGCTGAGGCCCGGAGCGCAGCGGCAGGGGGGGGGAGGTCTCTGCCCGCTCCGGGCGGTAAAACGGCAGGTGAGAAGGTCTCACAGACAGAGGAGAGGCCCCCTGTGCAGGCCAGACCAGCAGAACAGATCCCTGCCCCAACAACCGCTGAGGCACCTGCCCCAACACCTGCTGTTAAACCTGCCCCAACACCTGCAGAGGCACCTACCCCAACACCTGCTGTTAAACCTGCCCCAACACCTGCAGATACATCTGTTGCTACCCCAACAACTGCCCCAGCACCTGCCAATACAGCAGCTCCAACACCTGCCCCAACACCTGCAGATACACCTGCCCCAACACCTGCTGTTAAACCTGCCCCAACACCTGCAGAGGCACCTACCCCAACACCTGCAGATACATCTGTTCCTACCCCAACAACTGCCCCAGCACCTGCCAGTACACCAGCTCCAACACCTGCAGATACACCTGCACCAACAACTGCAGAGGCACCTGCCCCAACACCTGTTGTTAAACCTGCCCCAACACCTGCGGATACACCTGCCCCAACAACTGCAGAGGCACCTGCCCCAACACCTGCTGTTAAACCTGCCCCAACGACTGCAAAGGCACCTGCCCCAACACCTGCAGATACATCAGTTCCTACCCCAACAACTGCCCCAGCACCTGCCAATACAGCAGCTCCAACACCTGCCCCAACACCTGCAGTTACACCTGCCCCAACACCTGCTGATAAACCTACAGTTACACCTGCAGCACCACCACCTGCTGATAAACCTGCCCCAACACCTGCTGGTACATCTGTTCCTACCCCAACAACTGCCCCAGCACCTGCCAGTACACCAGCTCCAACTCCTGCAGAGGCACCTGCCCCAATACGTGCTGTTAAACCTGCCCTAACACCTGCCTCAAGACCTGGAGACACAGCTGCCTCAACACCTGCTGTTAAACCTGCCCCAACACCTGCTAATAAACCTACAGTTACACCTGCCCCAACATCTGCTGATAAACCTGCCCTAACACCTGCCTCAACACCTGCTGTTAAACCTACAGTTACACCTACCCCAACATCTGCTGATAAACCTACAGTTACACCTACCCCAACACCTGCTGATAAACCTACAGTTACACCGGCCCCAACACCTGCTGATAAACCTGCCCTAACACCTGCCTCAACACCTGCTGTTAAACCTACAGTTACACCTACCCCAACACCTGCTGATAAACCTACAGTTACACCTACCCCAACACCTGCTGATAAACCTACAGTTACACCTGCCCCAACACCTGCTGATAAACCTACAGTTACACCTACCCCAACACCTGCTGATAAACCTACAGTTACACCTGCCCCAACACCTGCTGATAAACCTACAGTTACACCTACCCCAACACCTGCTGATAAACCTACAGTTACACCTACCCCAACACCTGCTGATAAACCTACAGTTACACCTGCCCCAACACCTGCTGATAAACCTACAGTTACACCTGCCCCAACACCTGCTGATAAACCTACAGTTACACCGGCCCCAACACCTGCTGATAAACCGGCAGTTCAACCTGCTGATAAACCTGCAGTTCAACCTGCTGATAAACCTGTGGTTGCAGCTTCCGTAGCATCCAAGGAGCCAGAATCCAGCCTGGTGGATGAGCCTGTCAGGGAGGTGGGGCCTGTAGAAAACGGCATGGACAGTGAGAAGAACAGTCTAGCTGTCGCTAAGGAGCCAGCGAAGACCAGAGAGCAAGCACAGGCACCTGCGACTCATTCCCAGAATGCTGAGCAGAAAATGCTGCAGAATGAAACTAAACCGTCAGAGCCAGCCCCACCCACTGCTAGCCAAGCCCCTCCTACTGCTACATCGGCCCTGCCCCCTACTACTCAAGCCCCGATTACAGATGCGTCAACCCCACCCACTGCTACTAAAGCCCCACCCACAGCTACCAAAGACCAACCTACTGCTACCCAAGCTACAGCTACAACTACATCAGCCCCACCCACTGCTACTAAAGCCCCACCTACAGCTACCAAAGACCAACCTACTGCTACCCAAGCTACAACTACATCAGCCCCACCCACTGCTTCTAAAGTTCAACCAACAACTGTATCGGCCCCACCTACTGCTGCCAAAGCTCCACCTGCAACTTTATCAGCCCTGCCAATTGCTATGCAAGCCCCACCAGCGGCTACATCAGCCCCAACCACTGCTATCGAAGCCCCACCCACTGATGCCCAAGCCCTACCTACGGCTACAGCAGCCCCAACTACTGCTACCGAAGCCCCACCCACTGATACCCGAGCCCCACCTACAACTGCCCCAGCCCCAGCCACAGCTGCCCAAGCACTGCCTCCAGCGGCCCCGTCCCCACCCATTCATGCCACTGCCCCACCCACTGCTGCACCCGGCAGTTCCCCCAAGGCAGCGAAGATCAAGGATAAGACAGGGAAGCTGCCGGATGGTGTCCCCAAGGTGGCCCCGTCCACAGGGGAGCCGACTCTGAATGGGCTGGCCTTTCCGCAGGCGGAGCCTCCCCTGCCTGTGGGGGGCTGTGTACCCGCGAGACGGGAGGAAGAGAAGAAAAGCTTGGCGAGCAAACGGAGAGAAGCCAAGGATAGACGCACGGCTCCCGTCACCACCGGGCAGGCTATGCCGAAGCAGCCATCTCCAGCCTTAAAGGGGTCGCTGGGCAAGTCTGAGACAGGTGCTCTGAACGGGAGTCTGACATCATCTACCGACCCGCTTAAAGGCCCGAAACGGGTGCCGGATGGTTCGGCCGCTCCGGAGCAGCCCGTGTTTTGTGAACTCCCTGGTCCCTCTCGCGGGCTCCCAGGGAGGCAGGAAGGGCCCTCCAGTTGGCTTGACGTGGACCAGAGGTTCCGCGGGAAGCCCAGCGGTGGTGCCGGTGCCCGGGGCAGAGCGGACAGGAAGCTGGTCTCCTCGGCCAGCGAGGACGACTCCGAGGAACCTTCTGCCGAGTTCCAGGACTTCATCAAGAACGTCAGGTTCATGGGCCTCCCGTTCCAGCTGCCCATGAAAAGGCAGGGGCAAGGGCACCCCAAGCCCTCCTCCATCCTGCCCCCAATCAAGGAGGACCGCTTCGAGAAGACCTTCGACCCTGCCCAGTTCGAGTTTGGCCGGCGCAAGGTGACGGGCCCCAAGGACCCGTCGCCGGCCATGTTCATGAAGCGGAAGAGCGAGGAAGCCAAGTCCAAAATTCAGCCCATAAGGACCGGCACGGAGAAAAGCATGCTGTTCAAAGCACTGTCCATCGATCGCCGCAGGGAGGGCCCGAGTTTCCGCGAGAAAGAGGAAGAGGTTGTGGAGGAAGATGGGGAGGCAGAGGCAGGAGCGACGGAGAAGGTTTCGGAACGTCTGGGGAAGAGTTCGGTACTCTCTAGTCTCATGGATTTCTCCAGGACGTCCCGGAAGCCAAACCACGAGTCAGCTGCTTCACCGACCAGACCGCAGGAACTGCCGGCGATCCCAAAACCGCCTGCCCCAGGAAAGCAGGGCTTGCTGCCCCCGCCACCTCTCCCAGTACCCTCAGGGGTGGGCGGGATTATGGGCGGGGCCATACCGGGTGCAACGGACCAGCTGATCCTGGCCAACTCCGGCCCCACACCTGCCCAGGACACACCACCGGTGCCTTCCTTCGCTGCTGTGAAGCTTCCGGATTTTCTGGAGAAGTTCCTGTCCCAGGATGGGGCAGAAGAGAGGAGCCCGGGGGCCGAACAACGGACCTGGGCTGTGGCAGGATCCCCAGCCCCCGGCATGGACCAGGGTGACATCGTCTCCACCCCTCAGCCTGTCCCGGGTGGGCCGCTGGACATTTGTGATTCCCCCAAGCTGGCGCCGCCTCAGCCTATTCCACCTGCAATGTACCCCAAGGTAAGCCCCTAAATCAGGGCTGGGGAACCCCACTCAGAGAAAACCGCATTCGTTTCTGAATTTTAGCCCAACTCCTTTACTGTTTAACTAGCCCAGGTGTGAATGCAATCTGTCATTTTGGCAACAAGATCTACGGTCATGAATGGTAACTGAAAGCTGTACTTGTGTCCCTATGTGAAATTTTTGTGTAATTAGCTAATTAACCAGCTTTGGAGTACCAGTCTATTTATTCCAGGGTAACAGGGTTCCCCACACCATCCCTAGCCTAAAAAAAGAACGCCTCACAAAATTCTAGCCAGGCAGTGATTTTGACGTAGTATCTGTGTTTGGTTGTTTTCTGTGTTTTGAAAGTTCAATAAATATTTACCTAGTTTGATCTCCTGAGAGCATCAGACCTTTGGGATGGGTCAGTGGTGCAGGCTTCTCTTTCTTGTTTGTTTAGAGAGACGGTAAACTTTGTTTGAAAAGGCAAAGCCAATCATCTCCGACTATATCTCCCTCCTCCTCTCTCTCTCTCTCTCCCCCTTTCCCTCTCTCTCTCTCTCTCTCTCTCTCTCTTTCTCCCCCTCTCTGTTTCTCCTTCCCTCCCTCCCCCTCTCTCTCCATCTGTTTTAAAATGGCTCAGCAGGCCTGGTCAGGACAGGGCGCTGTTTTAACTGAACTCTGTCCACGCCCCACCACTGTTTTTACTGGTGAAAAAGAGAGCGATTCATCCTAACAATGGCAGGAATTTTAGAGCCGGAGGGGGGGGGGGTGTTGTTGCCGACTGTAGCCCAGATGAGCGAGACTAATCCTGGCCTCCCCTCCCGAGGGCCCTTCTGTGGAGCTCCAGCGCTCTGAAACGCAGGCAGCCGTGCATCTCTCAGGTGTTACCGCCAGTAAAAAAAAAAAACCACATAATAACACATAATTGAACAAAAGCTTTGAACTCCCGGTCTCTTCGCCGTTGTGTCGTCTTGCACGATTCTGCCGACGAGCACGATGCAAGTCAAGGCGAGGATGGAGAGAAGGAAGGAAAGAAAGGGAAGAAAGTCCTTCCCTGAAAGACGAGTGTCACTCTGTGGCCTCTCTCTCTCTGTGCGCTGCTTGCTGAGGGCGTTCCCGCCATTTGTGTAATGAGTCGGAGAGAAATAACAACAGCCGGAGGCACGTTATGCAGGATTTTTAGCCTTGCTGTGGTCCTGTGTTTACAGTCAAATAAGTAACCTCTTTTTCCTCAACCCTGTCCACTCATCTCCATTTTCATATTTGATATCAGTTTTTTTTAATAACATTTTTTACTTTTATATCTCAGTTTTTTCCGATAGTTGTCACCATTGAGGAAAAAGCAATTCCAAAGGCTGGCTCGCTGGTTTCTGGACGAGCCCCGGTCGGCTTGTAGTTTCGCTTGTCTGTCAAATGTGGCAAATGTGCGCAAAAACAGAGATTGCCAGCGCTTCGTAGATGTGACTGAGCATGGTTATTCTATAAGATTTTAAAGGTGAAAATTCTCTATAGTATGCCTTTAACCTTCGTTATTGCTTTAGCAATTCTACGGGACAGTGGTTGGCCTGATCTGTATCACTGTTGCTCCGGTAACTGAAGTGGGTGCACTCGTGTTATTTCACACTGTGGCTTACTTAAGAGCGTAGACCTGCTGAACGCGTGTAATGTGACAGATCTGAGCAGAGTCCCAGAGTCTGTGCAGCAGGACAATGCGCTAACATTCCCACATCGCTGAGCTTTCGGGTCCCGAGAATCCCGGAATGGTTTTTTCCGGAATGCGCTCCCGCGGGGCTTCAAAGCGGGAGTCCCGATACGGGCCCTCCGGAATGCCGGGAATTCCCATGAATTTGGTCTTTTTCTTTTTTTTTTTGTTCCACTCGTTTGCCAATCCAGTTGGCTTTACTTCTTCTGTTTGCATAACTCCGTTGGCTGATGTTTGTCAGAACGGCTGAGAAGGTGTCAGCTCAAGTCCAGCGCCTTAGCACCCTACCGTCCGTCTTTTTAGAACTGCACTTTCTCTGCTGGGGTGCAGCTGTGCTATGGTCCCTGATTTAAAGCTTGTGTCCGTGCCGTACGTCAGACTTAATAAGAGCGTCTGCCGAACAGCAGCGAGGCGAAGTCCTGTAATGTACTTTTACCTCAGTGGCTCACTTTTAACCCCTCTGTGTTTGGTCTCCTCTGCAGGTCCCAGACGTCAAAGGGTTCCACAAGCGGCCCGGAAAGGTAAGGTAGCGGGAGAGGGAGGATAAATCAAAAAAAAAAAAAAAAACATGTTTAAAGGGGAACCGCACCCAAATTCAGTTGTATACATACATACATGCACATCATTTTTTCCACACCTTGCACCTGAATCATGCCCTAGAGGTCCCACAAATCCAATCTGGGGAGGCCTGTTGTACCTGTGTGGGGAGGTACAGGTAACAGTATGTGTGTGTGACCCACCTGTACATCTCTCTCTTTGTCTGTCACCTTCCTCACTCTTTCCTCCCTTCCCCTCTCTCCCTCTATCCCTCCATCTCACTGCTCCTTTCCCTCCCTCCTTCCTCTCTTTCCCTCCTCTCCCCCTTCCTTCCTCCCTCTCTCTATTCCTCCATCCTCACACCTTCTCTCCCTCCCTCGCTCCCTCTCTTCTCCCTCTCCGCTCCCCCTTTCCCTCCTCTCCCTATGCCACCCTCTCTCTCTCCCTCCCTCTCTCTCTCGCTTCCTCTCTCCCTCCCTGTCTCTCTCGCTCCCTCTCTCCCTCCCTCTCCTCCTCCCCTCCCCCCCCCCTTCCTCTCTGCAGTTGGTCATTCATAAGCAGGCTCAGTTTAAGGGGAAGGCTCTGGAGGTGTTCCGGGACGTGGAGGATGCCAGTGGGTGGAAACTTTCCCCGGTCGTCTCCGTCAGGGTGGTGAGGGGCTGGTGAGTCCTGCCTGCTGTCCCTCTGTTCAACCTGTTTAATCAATCTCTTAATCAATCATCCCAACCAATTAAACAAAGTTATCACTCACTCAGTCACTCCCACCAGCCAGTTAAACGAGCTATCACCCACTCAATCAACCCAACTGACCAACCAGTTAAACCAGCTCTTACTCACTCGGTCACTCCCGCCAACCAATTAAATCAACTTTCATTCTCAATCAACCCAACCAACCAATTAAATCAGCTCTCACTCAGTCAACATATCCAACCAAATAAACACACTGTTCAACCAATGAATCAATTAATCAACCAATCAAATAAACGAGATAATCAGTTGCTAAATCAGTCCCCTGGTCTGACCCCGGCTCTGCCATGCTTTTGACCCCCCAGCTGGATCCTGTATGAGGAGCCAGGGTTCAGAGGTCGCACCGTTGCCCTGGAGGAGGGGTCTATGGAGCTGATGGACATTTGGGCTGATAAAACACTTCCGGGTCAACCGGGTCAGCCAGCTTCCTCGAACCCCATAGTCATCGGGTCCGTCCGCCTGGCTGTCAGGGTGAGTCTCTCTCTCTCTCTCTCTCTCTCTCTCACACACACACACACACACACACAATTTCTCTCTCAATCTCTCATTGTCTCACACGCAGTTTCTCTCTCAATCTCTCGCTTTCATTCTTTCTCTTATTTATTGCATTTATTTTATGTTCAGTGCATTTTATTGATGCTGTGATATTCTTGTGCACTTGGCTCCCTGCTGTGATGTGATTGGCTCACTCCTGCGGCACTGTTCTGCGATTGGCTGTTTCCAGGACTACAGTGTGCCGCACATTGATCTCTTCACTGAGCTGGAGGGGCTGGGGCGTAGGTCAGCGTACTGCGATGACACCCTGGACATGTGCACCTTCGGAATCCCGCCCAGCACCTCCTCAATCAAAGTGCATTCTGGGACGTAAGTAAAGAGGGTGTGCACTGGGCTCCTTGTCAGCAGTTTAATAGCTTACTGATATTTTCTCTCTCTCTCATACACACAGTCACACACAGAGACACGCACAGACAATAACCCAAACGCACACAGAAACAAATACCCCCCCCCCCACACACACACACACACAGACACGCATAAACACTCACCCAAACACACACACTCTTGTTCACACACACACACAGACACGCACATGCACACACACACATACTTCCCCAGTAATCCTGGCACTCAAAAAGCAGGTGTGGTTGCTAACAGTGAGCATATCGCCAGCATGAGCATTAACCCACAGTGACATTTTAAGCACCTTCTTAAGCTTATCCAGCCCTAGTCTGTGCCCGAGGGTCCCACGAGGAGGGGGGGGGGGGATTCTCTGTATGGAGGGGCTCTGGAAGGGTGAATCCGATCCTCTTAATCGCTCCCCTCGATGAGCCAGTGGCTGAACTCTCTCAGTAATTAGTTTCATTCATGTTTTATACATAACTCTGTGCGCTGGTGTTCTAGCTCCGCGTGGAGCTGGTGACCACCAGTGGGAATGTTTACCTTGCGGGTGTTCAGGGTGGATTATGATGTCATAGCTCTGGGTTGGCATGGCAACGCACACGTGAGCTATGATTGTGGTGTGCACACACTGCACCTGGGCAAATGGTGTCACTGGCCTGGCCTGTGGCTCTGTTTCTCATGTGAACGCACGAGGAGGTGATGTTTCGGCTTTGGATAAGAGCTTCTGTGTTTTTAACACACGTTTGTTTCTGAGCATCTTCGAAGCATTTGGGACCGCAGTTCACCGCGTGAAGATGTGCTTAAGAAATCCACACACTTCTATGTAACTTCGGTGTACAGAGGAGAAGGATGTGTGGGGTTAGGTGAGGTGGAATTTGCCCCGTGGGCAATTTGCTGGTCAGTTTGCATTATTTAAAGTGTTTTTCTCGTGTGCTGAATGGAGTCTTCACAGTACAGGGTGGGGTGTGCTGTCAGCGTAAGGCTATTAGTCAGCAACCCTCATTTCCATTTCGAACAGGCAGAGGCACAAACGAAGATGAAAAAAAGTTTTTTTTTATTTTTTTTTAAGTTGAACAGGAGAGAGAGGATATGTGCAGTCTATCTCCAGTATGTGTAGTGGTCACTCATAGGCTGTTTTCAGCAAATCTAACCGGTTTTATCTAAATTTGTGCTGTGTGTCAGCGACTTCAGTTTTTCAGACGCTTTTTCTGTTGGAGCCCCAGCCAGAAGTGATCAGACTGTTGGTTTAGTAGTGAAACACGTTCACAGAATTTGTGGTCAAACTGGGGGCAGTTTGACAAAGTGCAATTTAGGCCTTAGTTGGACTAAATTTTGAAAATATTTTCAATCGGTTGAAATCTGATCGGATGAATACACTGATTATTTGAAAGTGAGCCTACAGCTCATGGTAGTGCCCTGCTTTGGTTATGAATGTGTTATGAACACATGAGGAATTAGGGCTCAGTGACAGTGAGAGTGTAAACTCAGCACCCAAACACACACGCACACACACACACACACAAACATGCACGCAGACACACACCCAAACACACACACACACACACAAACACACACTCACACACACACACAGATGCTTGTGGAATGTGGGCAACGCTTGCTCCTACCTGTTGGCGTTGTGGGAACACTACCCACAGTCCTCTCCTCAGGTTCACAGAGCTCTTCGTTCCCAGCTCTCCTGCCTGAGTAATGAGCTCATTTCTTTAGCGCATTTTCATACAGTGAAATGCGTCTGAAAGTGCTTGACTGTGAAACAAAATGGCTTCCTTTTACAGTCCCTTCGGTACTCGCTATTCACCAGGGGGCGAGAATATCGCATGGTTGGGTAATTACCACCGCTAACAAAATAGGTTAGTACTAAGGAAGTAAAACTGAAATACTTGGGACACCTAACACCTCTATTACCTTAAAATTGAAGCGACTGCTTTGTAGGTTTAGGCTTGTTAAAGCCTGAGTGTCATTGTGTACTTCCTAAGAAATTGGACGATACCTACATTCATTTAGCGGTGTCTCTGTGAAGGTATCTGCTAATCGTGTCCCATTATTTACCTGGTAAATACGTGGTACTCAAAGAATGTAAAAGAAAGAGTTGCCAAGAAATGCATGTTAAAACAAAGAAACGGCAGATTAGAAAGAGACAGAGTTGGTTTTTAAACAAAACAGCACAAGTAGGTAGAAATGTGTGTGTGTGTGTGTGTTTGTGGATGATTCCGGCATTGTTCAATAGGAAAAGGGGATATGCTAGTTTTCTCCCTTTTGCTAATCGATTGGCGGCTGCGTTCCTGAGCGCCAGGCTGGGTATTAAACATCGATCTGTAGGTTGCTGAAATGTTTGTGCACGTTTTGCCTGTCGTGCATCTGATAAGCTGCATTTCTGGAATAATGTTCTGTGAAGTAAAGTCTGGTGTTCGCTTGACTTTCCTCAAACAGTGCAGGTCCGTGAGATTAATGGGATTAGTTGTGATATACGTCTGTTTGTCTGACAGGTACAGATTCCGCGCATACTCCAAGTCTTTTATGGCACTTGAACTCGACAGAATGGACTGGAAAATGTATAGAATTTGAACAGGTGTTTGTGTATGTGTGTGTGTGTGCGTGTGCGTGCGTGCGTGTGTGTGCGTGTGTGTGTGCGCGTGTATGGTCTGGTTCTTCCCTCAGCTGGCTGGTTTACAGTGAGCCAGGATTTCAAGGTGCCGTGGCATTGCTGGAAGTGGGGGAGTACCCCTGCCCTGAGGCCTGGGGGTTTGCCGAGCCTTTCGTTGGATCCCTACGACCCCTCAAAATGGTGAGCGCACCCCAACGTCTCCGGAACTGCTCCAGAGCCTGAGCCTGCTACACCATATTCCACAACGTGTGTCTGCAGCCTGCTCAGACGGTTACTACGGCAATATCACTTCCTCTTAAATATGCCAGTGCCCCATATCTCACAAAAAGCCGTCTTTGTCTCCGTCGCCTTCATTTCTGTATTTCTGATGGCTTGCCGTTGCCGTGCGATGGCTTGGTGTTGGGTTGGTTTCCAGGGAATGTGCGGGCGTCGCATAGTTTTCCATTTTCACTTTGGGCAGTGCGGTTGGGCAGCATTTTTTGTTTTTTGGTAATTTTCCCTGGAAACCGTGGGTAAATTTTTTTGGATCATTTTTCCTTGGAGACCGCTTGTAATTTACCTGTGGCCTGGCACACGTGTGTGATTGTGTGTGTGTGTGTGTGAATGGAAACTACACCCGATACCAGGAAAAGGCGTGTGTAAAGGGAAGGGGCTTATGTTACTCTGCGTGACTGTTGTTGATTCTGCAGGTAAATCTGTGATAATGCTCCATTGTTTGCTCATTTGCCTGCATGCAGTGTGATAGGCTAAAGGTACGTATGATATCTGCCATGTCTGACTCCGCTGTTTGTTTGTTTGTTTGTTTGTTTTTTTCAGGGTGGCATCAGAGTGGAATATCCCACGGAAGTTAAGGTACGATGTGTCCCTCAAATTTCCAGCATCTTAAAATATTTTAAGCAATTCAGCAAAATGTTCCAGTGTGTGGACGGGCCCCACAGTCTGGTTTTTGTTAAGGCTCTGTTCCCGTGTGTGGATGGGCTCAGTTCCGTACCCACACAATTCGGGCTGCACCGATATATCAAATCACGTTTTTTTTTAAAGCTTAGTTAGAATTACTGCCGCCATGGAGCACACAGGCTGCCTTATCTTTTTTTTTTTCTTCTTTAATGATGTCTGATGCGGTTGTGAACAACGAAACTTCAGAGGCCACGTGGAATTCTTCCATGGAAAAACTTAATCACTGATATCAGCCAATCCGCTGCAAGGTCTCGCAGCTTCGATGTGATCACGTGACTTGTTTTATTTTTTTCAGTGAAGCCGCAAGGCCGCTGGCTGCTGTTTGGCCGTCTTATCAGCACCCAGTAGATATCAGTGATACTCTTTTACCTGAAAGCATTACACGCGGCCTCTGACGTTTGGTTGTTTACTCCCGTGTCAGGTATGATCGAAGGGAAAAAAAAGACAACAGGTTACACATATGGCCCATGGTGGTAATTATTCTTATTACACTTATTACACTGTTACACTATAAAAACCCCACAATGCTACACTGCCGCCCGCGGGTAATGTTTCGTTATAAGTGCTGTGCTTGCCGTGCTTGCCGGGCTCCTCTTTAGAGCCGTGGTTATTGTTGGCGTTCAGCTTCACCGGCTCTCTGAGTGCCGCTGAAGAGCTCTTAAAAACTCTTAAACTCTTAAAATGCCTGGAATTCGGAGAGAGCTCTGTCCCAGGACAGGACAGGCCCGGGCCAGACCAGGGCCGCCCGGGCTGCCCGCGGAGCGTTCGGGCAGGCTGACCTTTGACCTTGTGCTCCAGGCGGTGCTGTACGAGAGGCCGTTCTTCGAGGGAGAGACCGAAGAGCTGACGGGAGAGGTCTTCGATTTCAGGGAGGCGGAGAGAAATCCGGACAGTTCCGCCCCAGGAACCTCCAAGCTCAGCTCTGTGGGCTCCATCAAAATTAAAGGCGGGCTGTGAGTACCGTCACCCCAACATTATCTGAGCGGGGTACCCATATATTGTATGAGCGGAGCACCCATATATTGTATGAGCAGTAATACCCTAATATTGCCCAATATTGTATGAGCAAGGTACCCCCACATTATCTGAGGAGGGTACCCCAACATTATCTGAGCAGGGTACCCCAACAGTGTCTAAGCAGGGTACCCCAATATTATTTGAGCAGGGTACCCCAACAGTGTCTAAGCAGGGTACCCCAATATTATTTGAGCAGGGTACCCCAACAGTGTCTAAGCAGGGTACCCCAATGGTGACTGAGCAGGATCCCCCTTTTTTCTGCTAGTCAAATTAACTGTGACTGATCATATGTAATGACATCACTTCTGACGTGTACATACGTGTGTGTGTGTGTGTGTGTGTGCCTGTGTGTGTTCATTGTTCCACAGCTGGGTGGGCTATGATGGACCCAGGTTCGAAGGGCGTCAGTATATCCTGGAGGAGGGGGAGTACGTGGGCTGGTGGGACTGGGAGGGCAATATAGGCTCTCTGGTGTCCCTGCGACCCGTGCTGGCTGTAAGTACTGTCACCACTTTCATACTTCATCACAATGCTGTCCGTGACATCATCACATTGCACAACCCCCTCTCCCTCCCCCCTCCCCCCCCCCCGCAGGACTTCCTGTCTCCCCGACTGAAGCTGTTCACTGAGAGGAACTTTGGGGACAGAGGGCTGAACGCCGATCTGCTGGGCCCCGTCCTGAGCCTGGAGGAGACTGGATTCGGGCTGAGGACTCAGTCTGCCGACGTGGTCTCCGGCGTGTGAGTCAGCCTTCTGACAGCCTTCTGCCGACCCTCTGTCAACCTTCTGACAACTCTTTATCAACCTTCTGTCAACCTTCTGCAGACCTTCTGACAACTCTTTATCAACCTTCTTCCTACCCTCTGACAGCCTTCTGCAAACCTTCTTCATCACTTTAGCCCTTTACATTTGTGGGGCTGGCTGAATCCAGCAGGCACTGTATGTTCTTTGGCCAGCGTGCGTCTGAAGGTTTGGGATTTCTCTCTAAACTCGGTGCTGCTGTTCGGCTGTGTCAGGTCTTGTTCGCCCGTGAGGCGCTAGGTGAGGTCATCTCCACTGCTGGGCCTTTTAGCGACTCTGGGCGAGACGCCTTTCTCTGCGCATTGACGCAGATCTGGCTTCTGTTATATTTCCTTCAGCGCGGCTTTCAAGGGGGAAATTATTCAGCTTCTGAAGATTCAGAGCTTCTGTGACCAAAACCTTCCAGTCATTCAGAATGCAAATATACAGAGCCAGATTTCACTATTCTGATAGACACCACTTCCTAATTCCTAATTATTAATTCACAGGTCAATTAATAATTTTTAATTGATTAATTGAATGAAATTATTTGCTAATCATTAAAAAATATGAGAGGACATTCAAGCAGGAACATCATTGAGTACCGACCGATTACTCATTTTGAATTTGAAATGATAGCTTACCATTGAGGAAATGTCTCATAAGGAAAAATAGGACTGTGGCTCTTCTGTGTATTTGCAGAACCAAGCACACGCTAAAGTTCTTCATTTTTAGATCTTGGGGGTATTTCTCTAAACAGGAATTGAAGCCCAAAACAGCTCTTTTAACTTTCCTAATTTGGGAGGGTTTCGGTTTTACTCAGTGCTGTTACTCAAAAAAATCAGTGGCCTTGATTCGTGAAACAAGGCCCTGGTCTAACTGACTGCAAAAGCACATTTTAGCCTTGGGTTTAACTTTAAAAAAATGGATAGGCAACACAAAACTACTGACTCATGACAGAGCCAGACATTGTCTGCTAAATGGCTCTCCTCAAGTTTCATGTTTAGAGAATGGTGTGACGAGCTGATTGGTTGATGGTGGATTCAAAGCAAACTCGGGCCGTTGGCATTAGTGTCTACCCGCTGTTGAATAAACTGTTGCATTGTTGCCGGAGGAATGGGAAGCCAGGGCATTACAGGTATGATTAAAGGTGTGAATGCAGGACTCCCGTCTGTACAGGTGACAGGAAGGGTGTGGCCATTATCTCCGTTACCTGCTGGAAGCTTCTGACGGGCGTGGCCCTGCTGGGGCAGGTCTGGGCACCTGGCGAAGGGGCGGGGCTCATTTCCTGCCAGTCAGACTGGTCATGTGACCGTACACAAACACACATGCACACACACACCCTAACCCCCCCACACACACAAACACACACACACACACTGAAACACACACACACATACACAAATGCACGCAAACACACGCACACACACATACACAAATGCACACATACACACACACACACAAAAACGCACACATACACACAGACGCACACACACACACGCCCTGCCCCTGTAGATAGACAGGTAGACAGATGACACTAGGGTGTGTGCGGTATTCTTCCCTCTCTCTGTGTAATGGATAAAGAAGGCTCCACACGGACAGGGAAACCGGAGTAGGCCCTCAGAAACACTGTGGGCTTCACACCCTGGGTGTGTTCTCCAGAGCGGGCGTGGTCACGTCGAAACCGCAGCGCCCCTCAGGCTAGGCCGTCTGACCGAATCAGACACCGCGCAAATCCCCAGCTGGGTTCCCGCTATTACCGTCATTTCTGTGGCGCCCCCGCACTGTCAGTCACAAAACAACGGCGGTGGGATTTTGTTTATATGTAACGCCTTTCATCTCATCGTCACAAAACACTTGAGTGAAAGTGAAAAAGTGGGGTGGGGTTGGGGGGTAGGGTGGGGTGGGTTTTGGGTGGTTGGGGGGTGACGGGGGGTGTATCACACGGCAGTCGTGTTTCGCCAGAACGCTCACCATGTGGAGAGGGTGCCATTTTGCCACGTGGCTGTTGCATATTTCTCAGGTTCAGCAGTCATCAAGTATAATGTAATAATATAAACCTCACACTTTACTGAGAAACTTCACAATTTACTGCTGAACTTCACACTCGCACTAGGTGGACTACAGGAAGAGCAGCTTCTGTCCTGGAGATCTAAATAGACATCTAAACACTTTACTCTGAACTGTACGTGCTACTTTTTGCTTTGTGATCAGATCATGAGATGCTATAACTCCTATTGACAGCTGCTGAGTACTGAAAGGGTGTTTGCTCCTTCTGTATGCTGTGATGTGATTGGCTACTCTCAACCCTGCTCAGCTGTGATTGGATGTTCTCACCCTGTGACACTGATCTGCTGCACTCACCCTGGCTTGAATATGATTGGCTGTTCTCATTCCTGTGGTGCTGTGGTTGGCTACAATGACTTCTACAGTGCTGTGATTGGCTGTGCTCTACCCTGCTAGACTGTGATTGGCTGCTCGCATCCTGACCCTGTGTTTGTTGGAATAGCTTGTTACTTTTGCCAGGCTCTCTACTGTATGGTGTGTGAAAGGGTTTGGGTGTGTTTGCTTAATTCTGGTGTTGTTTGGTTTGGCTCCACTTCATTCCCTTTGCTTTGTGTCATCTCACACGGTGACGTTTCTTTTTTTTTGCGTCTGCCAACTTACCTAAGCATCGTTCCTCGGTTCAGTTTGGCTCCCAAATATTTGTTTTGACCGTTCTCCTGACGAATCCCTCCTTTATGTCAATCTAGCTTTGTTGAGTTCTGTAGCGCCTTCCGGATGTTTATTTTCTCCCTGTCCGAGTCCGTTCGGGGCGTCGGCCGTCGGCGCTGAACCTCCCCGTCTTGTCTCTCCGGCAGATGGGTGGCCTTCCAGAACGCCAGCTTCTCCGGCGAGCTGTACCTGCTGGAGCGAGGCCTGTACAGCGCCCCGGAGGACTGGGGGGCGTCCACCTTCCAGGTCGGCTCGGTCCAGCCGGTCTTCATGGTACGAGGAGTTTCACATTTCATAAAGCGCTTTATTATTATTTTTTGTCATTATGCTCTCAGATCTGTTTCCGCGGTGCCCTCGGGCTATGAGAACATCAGACGGTTCGGGAGAGCCTTTCAGGAACTGTTTCTGAAAGTACAATCGTTTGAAAATGTGAAGTTGCCTAAGTAATATGCCAAAAAAAAAAAAAAACAATAAGAGATTGAGTTTCATTCTCTTTTGAGTCCTGAATTGTGTTTCTCTTTTGTTTTCCTTCAGGATAATCTGCAAAACATCGACAAGTTTAAGGTGTGTGCAGAAGTGGGCCTGCCATGATGTGTACTGTGTAGTGTCAAAGCAGGACTCTGGGATCATCACGTGTTCATCTGGGGTCATCACGTGTTCATCTGGGGTCATCGTGTGTTCATCTGTGGTCATCATGTGTTCATCTGGGGTCATCATGTGTTCATCTGGGGTCATCATGTGTTCATCTGGGGTCATCATGTGTTCATCTGTGGTCATCATGTGTTCATCTGGGGTCATCATGTGTTCATCTGGGGTCATCATGTGTTCATCTGGGGTCATCATGTGGTCATCATGTGTTCATCTGGGGTCATCATGTGTTCATCTGGGGTCATCATGTGTTCATCTGGGGTCATCATGTGTTCATCTGGGGTCATCGTGTGTGACTCAGCCTCTCGGTTCTGGTGCCACAGGTCCAGTTGTTCTCGGAGCCCGGGTTCGAGGGCATGGTTCACGTTCTGAATGACAGTGCACCGGTGCTGCCCGATGACTTCTCTGTGGGGTCCTGCAAAGTTCTGGCTGGCAGGTGAGTACAATGGGAACGTCTCTCTCTCTCTTACTCTCTCTCTCTCCCACAAGTGCTACTTCACTCTAAATCTGTCCCATAATGCACCCAGCTGGTGTTAACATCACCACTCTCCCAGTGGTGCCTACTGTGCCTACAGTGCGTGTAAATGACCCAACAACACTCTCTTCAGTTCGTGTAAATGACCCAACAACACTGCCAACAGTGGGTGTAAATGACCCAACAACATTGCGTGTGTGTGTGTAATACTGACTGTATTACTCAGTGAGGCAGCTTCTGCATTTTGATAATGAGCTACATCTGTGATAACTCTGCCCTTGAACAAGACCACACCCCCTTTACCCAGACTGCTCCCAATGAGGACCCCTAGAATCAGCAGGGCCAAAAATGTGATTGTTGGCTGACCTTCCTTTAGTGCAGCTAATGATGGCTCCGTTCCCATGGCAACTGTAGCATGACAGGGCCGTGCTCTGTGGGTAGTGCTGTGGGGCAGGGTGGGGTTCAGGGGTCACGGTGATTTGATTTCTGGGCCTGCTGGCTTTCCAAAGCAGTGCTCCACTGTTTCCTGGCTCCCAGCATGCATTGTAGCCCAGATAGAACAGATGAGCAGGGAGACAAACTATCCTTTGTGTTTCCTGAAGAATGAAGTGTGCTTTTTTGCTGAATGTGTAGAATTTCAGCTTTTGTTGGGAGTGTTGTGTATACAAGCCAATTGGGGCAAAGATATCATCCAGAGAAGCCCCATGAGCACAAACATATTTACATTTATAAAGAAATAACTAAAAGAAATTAAGTCATTTTAGACCTAGAATTTTGTTTACCTCATCCAACGTGGTATGTAAATTTTATGTTTTCATTATGCTTAAATGTGGTCCTTGCTGGTAATGTGGCCCTTGGTGGTAATGTGGCCCCTGGATGTCTCTGTCCTAGCTGGGTGGCGTTCGAGGGTCCTCAGTTCACACAGAACATGTACGTCCTGGAGGAGGGGGAGTACCCCGACCCCCCTGCCATGGGCCTGCCCCACAATTCCACCGTCCTCTCGCTACAGACCATCTGCTTTGTGAGTACAGCTTTTACAAAGTGTGTGTGCGTGTGCGTGTGTGTGTGTGTGTGTGTGTGTGTGCTTGCGTATGTGTGTGTGAGTGTGTGTTTGTATAAGATAGGTGTGAATGTAGCACAGAAGGTGGAATTTTCCATGTAGTCTTACCTGCCAGGAAGGTCGACAGAGCAGAATGTCCTCGGGTTCACGGGCCAGTAATTACATGTGGTAAATGTGCAGCATTCTGTGATTATGGGTGGAGCCTGGCATTTAGGAGGTTGCAGGCTCACAGCCTCAGGTGAGTGTACAGCCGTTGTGCCCAAATTATGAAAAAGAGGAAGTGAGATGCCTTTGGAGACCATGCAGGATGGCAAACTTATAATTTATTATCTTTGTTTTTGAAAGTAAAGCTACCATCACCCAAGTAATTAACCAGATCAGGGAACTTTAGAGGGCAGTGTCATTTAGTCCCAACATGCAGTCTTTACAGAGCCCTCCTGCTCCATGCTGGGGAAAAGAACACTTAAACAACCCATAACTATGCAGGGTGGAGTCAGGACTTAACTCTGTACTGTTGCTTTAAGAAGAGCATGCACACTTCCTGTATGAGTGCTAGCCAGGATGTGAGGCCATTTCAGAACAGACTGTAACTTGTACTCCTGCTCCCTGCTCTCTGACTCATAGTGTGGTGTTCCTAACTGTCAAGACATGATCCCAACTGTTTGTTTCTTTCTCGCTCTCGCTCTCTCTCTTTTTCATACTGTCTCTTCTCCTCCATCAGGAGTTCTCCCTGCCCTCCATCACTCTGTTCTCCAAGCCCAGCTTCAGAGGCAGGAGGCTGGTTCTGAAGTCGCCTGTGGTGAGCCTGAAGCAGGCCGGGTCTGACGGGCATGTCCCCTCGCTGCTGGTGGAGGGAGGGATGTGAGTGAACGCATATCCCACAATCCCCTCTGCCTGTGACCTCTACACATACTGACAACATATCCCGCAATTCACTCTGCCTGTGACCTCCGCACATCCTGACAATGTATCCAACAATTCTCTCTGCCTCTGACCTTTACACATTGACAGTGTATCCCACGGTCCCCTCTGCCTGTGACCTCCACACATTCTGACAATGTATCCAACAATTCTCTCTGCCTCTGACCTTTACACATTGACAGTGTGTCCCACAGTCCCCTCTGCCTGTGACCTCCACACATTCTGACAATGTATCCCACAATCCATTCTGCCTGTAACCTCCACACATACTGACAGCGTATCCCACAATCCTCTGTGTCGGTTACCTTGACGATCCTGAGAACACTCCCCTCTGTCTTGTAGTGGGGCTGATGACCGAGTGAGAGGTGTGTAAGAGCGCCTGGGCGATTCGATTCAGCACGCACTCATGATTAAACGCTCTGTTTAGAGAGAGAGAGAGCAGTGAATGCTGATTAAGGGAGAATTTTACTCTCCACAGACCACTGGGGCTGCACTGTCATATTACACTTACACACCTGACAAGGACGTGCAAAATTCCCGGCCAGGGTATGAATGCGGCTGGATGGCCTGGTGTGGGGTTTAAATTTAGGATCGTCCCATGTGAAGGTGGTAGACTCCCCCTTTTAGGTAATGAACTAGCAGGGGTGGGGGTGGAGGGGGTGGGTGAATGAATCGCAGGAAGGTGACACATCTCCCTGCCGAAATGGCGGCCCCCTGCAGTTTTGGGGAAGGGTTGGTCCGCCTGGCAGCTGAACGCATTCCTATCCTGGTTTGGCAGAATTCTCCTGGAAACATGACAGAAATCGCACCGTGCTGGGAGAACAGGGGAGTCGTACGACCCAACAGCACTGCCTGCAGTGCGTGTAAACGACCCAACAACACTGCCTAGAGTGGGTGTAATTGACCCAACAACACTGCCTGCAGTGCCTGTAAATGACCCAACAACACTGCCTGCAGTGCGTGTAAATGACCCAACAACACTGCCTGCAGTGGGTGTAAATGACCCAACAACATTGTGTGTGTGTGTATGTAATACTGACTGTATTACTCAGTGAGGCAGATTCCTGTACGGTGTGGGAGTGTGAGTGTGTGAGTGTGTGTGTGTGTGTGTGTATATATGTGTGTATCTGATCACTTTCTCTCTCTCCCACAGGTGGGTTTTGTATGAGAGCAATAATTTCCAGGGTCGCCAGATTGTGCTGCAGCCCACTGAGATCGGGGATTGGTACAAGTTCAGTGGCTGGCAGCGAATTGGATCCCTGCGCCCGCTGTTCCAGGTACTGCAGCCTGACTGTTCTGCAGTCATGTGATCTGTAGTGTAGTCTGTGGGGTAGTCAATACTGTAGACTGTAGTGAAATATGTACTCCAGTCTGTACTGTAGTCTGTAGTGTAGTCTGCCGTGTGGTCTGTACTTCAGTCTGTACTGTAGACTGTTGTGTGGTCTGTACTTTAGTCTGTACTGCATCTGTAATGCAGTCTGTACTGTAGAATGTACTGAATGTCTGAGCTCAGCAGTGCTCAGTGGATGATGGTGATGTCATCAGTCAGGAATGCAGAGCTGGTTGTTTTTTGCTCTAGCTGTAGCAGTGGTTCAGATGTTCTGCATTTTCACTCATGAAAGAAAGAACGTGTGCATGACAGAGATGTGCAATGCTAAAGAATTTCAGTGTGTGTGTTTCTCTGCAGAAGCTGGATGTACCTGTGCGTGTGTGTGTGTGTGTGTGTGTGTGTGTATGTGTGTGTCTGTGTCTCTGCAGAAGCCGGTGTAATGTACCTGTATGTGTGTGTGTGTGTGTGTGTGTTTCTCTGCAGAAGCCGGTGTAATATACCTGGGTGTGTGTGTGTGTGTGTGTGTCTCTGCAGAAGCCGGTGTAATGTACCTGTGAGTGTGTGTGTGTGTGTGTTTCTCTGCAGAAGCCGGTGTAATATACCTGTGTGTGTGTGTGTGTGTTTCTCTGCAGAAGCCGGTGTAATATACCTGTGTGTGTATGTGTGTGTCTCTGCAGAAGCCGGTGTACGTGC
The DNA here is from genome assembly GCF_018555375.3 of Anguilla rostrata. NCBI lineage: Eukaryota > Metazoa > Chordata > Actinopteri > Anguilliformes > Anguillidae > Anguilla > Anguilla rostrata. Next base: position 74,622,139 of record NC_057933.1, on the reverse strand, counting down.
GGCTGCAGAACAGACACACGAGCGGGTGGATGTCTCTGACGGGGCCGCTGGACGAGGTGAAGCTGATGCGGGTTCAGGCGCTGGAGGAGACGGGCGGAGTCGAGCAGATCTGGAGCTATCACAAAGGGAAACTGCGCTGCAAGGTACCATCGCCATGACAACGGCCTGTTTGTGTGTGTGTGTGTGAGTGTGTCTGTGTGTGCGCACGTGTGAGTGTGTGTGTGTGTGTGTGTGTGCGTGGTTTGACTGTGGCTCTACTTTAGAAGCCTGGATGGTGAATTGCATCCTGGGATAGATTGCGTTGGCCTGTGTTACTCTAGAGACTCTGCTGCTCTGTACAATCTCAATGATTCTGATGGATATTCTGTAAATTAATTGCAGGGGTGTGGCCAAGCACCGCACTGTGGCAGCAGGTGTTCTGTACTGCTGTGTAACTCCTTTTCCTAATCAGAATCTGTGGCTATGAAGCAGGGAGGACAGAAGTGACATCGGAGTAGAGCATCTGGTGGATCTACAGAATCTGTGTCTGTTTCACTGAGCACTGAGTTTCACATGCGAGAGGTTTTTGGTTTGGGTGTGGCTGACTCCGGGCCCGTTCCTGTACCCTGCAGTTGCTAGAGGACTGTTGCCTGGAAACGACAGGGACGGTTGTCATGGCGGGCAGCAGGCTGTGCGTTTCCCCGGAGATGGGGAAGGAGAATCAGTCGTGGAGCATCACGCGGGACGGCTTGGTCTTCTGCAACCTGAAACCCGATCTGGTGCTGGAGGTCAAAGGTCAGTGCCCTGCCCCGCCCACATGACTGACCCCCCCCCCCCCCCCGCCCCCAGCCAGCAGCCAAGAGGCCAACAGTCCTGAGGCCTGGTCATGTCAACACTGTAATATCAGAGATATATTTCAGATATTTCACACTTAACTAATACCGTCCCAGTAACCCACATCAAATCGCAGCAATATTTCAGAGGAGAATACTTTCACACTTAACTAATAGTGTCTAAGAAAACCACATCAAGCCTTTAGTTTCATTGTACATTACAACGGTTGCCCAAAGCTATATTCTACCAGCTTAAAAACCAGATTTGAAATTTAACTTTAAAATCTCCCATTAAGTAGTCACCATATTTTTACTGTAACCCCTCAAACCCAGTCACTGTATGCCCTGCTTTGCATATCTATACGTGAACGCTAAGCATGAGCCAGAGGCTTCTCGGGGCGATTATGGGTCTCTGCATTTGTGAAACGCTGCGGTTCAGCCGAATGTCGGTGTGTTATTAGTTGAGGCCGGAGTCCTTCGCTTATAGGCTAAGCGGTAATTATACCGTGCTTTATGTGAGAGGATGTGTGTCGTGGTTGAGCAGCGAGAGACGGGTCCCTCTGAAGCAGCGCGTCCGCTACGTGACTGTAACGTACGGTGATGAGTCCCGACTGTGCCCGGGGCCGGCCATGGCTGGCACCTCGCAGACCGATGGACGGGGTGGTGACTCGCGTTGCCACGGAAACGGACGGTTTTCCAGGTCCTGCGGGCCGCAGCGTCTGCAGGTATTTGATCCGCCCACGCACTACACCACCAGATTGCACTAATGAGCTCACGTCCTGGACCAAGGAGGTAGAGTGATTAGTGGAATCTGGTGGTGAGGTGTGTGGCTGGATCAAATACCTGCAGACGCTGCGGCCCGCAGGACCTGGAAAACCGTCCGTTTCCATGGCGACGCGAGTCACCTGTCCATCGACCTGCGAGGTGCCAGCCATGGCTGGAATCCGGTGGTGTAGTGAAGTGGCTGGAGCACGACCCGCAGGGCCTGGAGTCGAGTAGGACTGCTCTATAGCTAAATGGAGAGGGGGTAGATCCCCATTTGTGCTCCGGTGTGCTGGTGACACGCTATGGTCTGGCAGCTTTGAAGGAGCTGGTACTGGTAAAGGAAAGAACCTTCAAAGGAAAGAACATCTCTTGTGTGGTTGCCCTTTCAAAACATCTTACTTACGTTTGTTATTCACATTTTATAAAGCCTCTGGCCTTTATGTACCGGTACAATGGGGCCAGTGTATTGTGGGTCTTTCTGACTTCAAAGTCTGACCTTTTTTGATCTGGCTGCTGACCGTTCTTGGTGGCTGGTGTGCGGTTTTAATTGTAATTAATTCACACAAATGTATCTGCATTTAGCTGATTACTCAACAAATGAACTCAACCATTTAAAAAAGAAAGGGAAGTGGCTTTGAAACAGGGACCAAACGGCAGATGTTCGTTGCATTTTGAAGTTCCCTTGAAAGGCAAATTTATGCTTTGCATAGACACAATGTCTGCCGTCGGTGACATTGCACTACACAGCTTACTATGATAGTGGCTTCCTGTGTGAAGTCGTTACAGTCATTACAGGATAGCAGCAGTGTCCCTCTTTTTTTACCTACTCCAGAAAGACGAACTCTAGCCCCCCCACCCTGTGGAACACGGGTTTGCTGTAACCCCGCCCCTTGCAGAACACAGACTCGCTGTAAACCCTGCCCCCTGCTGGGCACAGACCAATCATCTGCAGGGTTATATACTGTCCATTGTTTTTTTTTTTTTTTTTTTTGCCGAACCAACTGGGCCTGAACATGTCCAATTCCCACACTAATTTGTAATGTCCAATTACCTGCAACCACAGCCGGGCTCATGCACAAGCCCCATTGCTGATTTGGGAGAATGTAGACCTCCGCGGTTCTCCTCTGGAACACGTGGTGTCACCAGAGCGGAGTCTGGTGGTGGTGTCACCAGAGCAGAGTTGAAGGAAGACCTTTCGTACACATTTCCAAAAGTATATAGACACCTGAACAGCACACCCATATGTACTTGTTGAACAACTTCTTCCCCCACCAAACTCAGCAAACCATTTCATTATGGCCCCGTGCTTTGTGCACGGGGACATTGTCATGCTGAAACGGGACAGGGCCTTCCCCAAACTGTTGCCACAAAGCTGGAAGCACACAATTCGCTAGAATGTCATTGTACCATATAGATTTCTCTTCATTTGGAACTGAGTGGCCTAGCCTAAACCATAAAAAAACAGCCCCAGACCATTTACTCCTCCCTCCAAAAAACTTCACAGTTGCCGCTATACATCCTGCCAAACCCAGATAGACTGCCAGATAGTGCTGTGTGACTCATCGCTCCGGAGAAAGCTTTTCCACTTGCTCCGGAGTCCAGCGGCGGCGTGCTTCACACCACTCCAGCCGATGCGTGGCCTTGCGCACGGTGATCTTAGGCTCGTGTGCGGCTGCTCGGCCGTGGAAACCCGTTTCGTGACGCTCTTGACAAACAGTTCTTGTGCTGACTTTGCTTTCAGGGGCAGTCTGGGACACTATTTTTTACAGGCCACGCGCTTCAGCACTAGAGCGCTCCGGTTCTGTGAGCTCGTGAGGCCTAACCGCTACCGTGGCCGAGCCGTTGTTGCTCCTGGAATGTTTCCAGTTCACAATAACAGCCCTTGCGGTCGACTGGGGCAGCTCTAGCAGGGCAGAAATTTGAAAACTGAGACTGACTTGTTGGAAAGGTGGCATCCTGTGACAGTGCCACGTTGGAAGTCACTGAGCTCTTCAGCACAACCCATTCTACTGCCAGTGGATTTGTTTGTCTATGGAGATTGCTTGGCTGTATGCGCACACACACACAGATGCCTTCGCTCACATGCCACATGCACCGCACACACACACACACACGCACACACACACACATGCACACACAGATGAATCCTCAAGGCAACATTAAAAATGACAACACTATAAGCCAATACACACTGGGCTGTTGTATGAAAAACAGGGATGCCCTTCAGGTCTGTGAATCATGGCTTTTAAATCAGCAGAAAATACTAGCAAGTCCAGTTTGATCTGATTATGGATCGAGCCAGGACTACAAAGCTAAACGAACAGAAGCAGAAATGGAGGATTTGATTGAGTTGAGCATTAAGATCTAGTATGCTTACATATTTCTACAGTACATTTTATTCACATTGTTGTGTAAGTAGTGTTAGGAAAATTTATGGTTCATAAATATGCAGGTTTATGACCTGAGTAGCCTGCTGGTGTCATTTCCTGCTGCTGAGTTCAGCAGAGTGTGTGATTGGCTGTCAGCAGCAGAGCATGTGATTGGCTGTCACCTGCAGCTGGAAAAACAGACAGACTATGGATGAGAGGCAGACACTCACACACATACACACACACTCACACACACACACACTCACATACACACACACACACTCTCACACACACACACACACACACTCACACACACACACGCACGCACATACACACACGCACATACACACACACACGCACATACACACACACACACACTCACGCACACACACACACACACGCACACTTCCCACAAACACAGGCACATACACACACACACACACACACACACGCACAAACACACACATACACACACTCACACACACACACACACACACATACAAACACGCACATACACACACATGCACACTTCCCCCACACACAAACACAGGCACACACACACACACACACACACACGTGCATGTACACACACTTCCCCCACACACAAACACAGGCACATACATACACACACACACACGCACGCACACACACATGCCTGCTCACACACAGACGCACGCACGCATGCACACACAAGCACACACATATGCCTGCTCACACACATCCGCGCGCACACACACACACACACACACTGCTGTACTGCATGGTTCTGAGATCTGTATAGCTTGGGATATGCCCTACAGTGTTTATGACAGAACTAATATTCCCTTACCATGTAATAAAATCGATGGCATTTTATTTCTGATTGTTTGGACATTTTGAGCACGAGTGGGAGGTGTGCAGCCTTGAGCTCAAGCTGTCTGAGCACCTTTACCTGCTTCTGTAGCACGCTGTGCACCCTGGGTGTTCACACCTTTAGACACCGGGTGCAACTCGCCTTTTTTTCCTCCGGTCCTGGCTCATTCCAAAGGGCTCGACTCTTTTTAGGCTTTTTTTTAGGCTGTGAGTAGCAGGGGCAGGAAAATCTCCATGGAAACCTGACTGGTCTGCTGTACAGATGTTCTTGTGTATGATTCATTTTGGTGACTAACAGAGCTTTTAAAAAATATATATATATTTCGCAGCCATATTGCGTGAACTGCCATCTTAAGTTATTTCCGATGTTAATGTAGTCACTTACATTTCATGTAGCCACTTGTAATTTGTGCTTAAAAAATGATGAACACACACTTGAAGACTTTATTTGTGATAGTGTTGAATCAAAAAAAAAAGTGATTTTGACGGTCTCGAAAGCCTTTGTCTGGGATGAAAAGTTAAGAGGTGAAGAGTTTTTATCTGGTGTCAGGCCTGTTCCAGACTTCTGTTTAATCTCAAGGGAATTGCTGCTTCAGCTGCCAGTCCTGCCTGAACTCATTTAAACTCATTTAAACTCGGGTATTTGTATGACCGCAGGAAGCGGGTGGCTTCCTGCAGAATCAAATCCTCATTACTTGGCGCCATCTTGTGGATTGTTCGAAAAGTGCACTATTAAAATGAGCCACCAAACTCTGGGCTGGTCAACACCTGACGCCTGCAAGCAGCTCCTTTTTATATCATGGGGAAAGATTATCAGCTGTGATTTAAAACTTTACATACATTTTATAGTAACGTTTGGTGTCACATTAATATAATTGTGAGATGTCCTTTCTTATTCTTACAGGAGGGCAGCACTACGACAAAAACCAAGTGATTCTCAAAGTGTTTGAAGAAAAGAACCTGAACCAGAGATGGTCTGTGGAGGTCTTGTAATGCATCAACATGGGAGCAGGAGAGATTTTCAGTGCCTCACTGAGTTTCCTCACTGGACTTTGCGGATCTTATGTGCAGCTCCGCAGTGGGCCTCAGGGCCCTCTGATGCAGCTCCACAGTGAGCCTCCGGACTCTACAGTACAGCTCCACAGTGGGCCTCAGGGCTTTGAGGTGCAGCTCCACAGTGGGCCTCAGGGCTCTGCGGTGTAGCTCCACAGTGGGCCTCAGGGCTCTCTGGTGCAGCTGTCCCATGGATCTCTGACAGACATGCCTTATGAACTAGGAATAGAGAACAGCATTTATAAACGCTGCTCCCCAACCCTCACCTTTCTGAAGCCTCTAACTTTACGCTTCTGATGCAGCATTCCTTCGGCATGCTCTTCGCTCTGTTCCCTCCATCCTCATCCTCTCAGGCAGCCTTTAAAGGTTTTTCCACATTGTTCTGTTTTACAGACCAACTCGTGAGCTTATTTCCCTGGAAACCCTTTTTTAACCATTTAAGGTGTAATATCACAAATGTGTCATTAGAATGTTCTGAGCTTGAATGTGATGATCACTACTGGTAAGTAAAAGCAATGGAGTTCTAGAACACTGACTTAGAATCTTGAAAAAGCATTCCAAAACACCTACTCTCCAAAGTGTTAAATATATACAAGATTTTAACACCATAACAAGTATCTGTACAAAAACACTCATGGAGCATGCTGGAAAATGACTGCAAAGCAAGGGAAAAAATATGCAAGAACATTTAGTTCATATTTAGGTCCACAAACAACTCAAACTGCATCGACATGGTCAAGTGAACCTCTGGGCTGAAGAGGAAACGAAAAGGCCATCTCAAACTCCATCTGACAGACATTCGGGAATAGGGAGGGTTTGTCCAAAGCTTCAGAGCGTTGAAGTGTTGCGTTTGTCCATTATGGACCGTACAATACAGTATGTTCCTGAAACCTGAGGGTTTAAAGAGAACCTGAAATCTGCGCAAACACAAAAAGCGGTACCTGTTGCGTGCTTAAAATCCAGCACACAGCCTGTGCTGAACTACGCCACACTTCCACTGTTTACACTGGAGCCCGCAATGGAAATTTACCTCCTGGAGCACGGGTGTGCGGCAAACAGTCACCCGATAGGGGGGTGTGTCCAGGCTGGGCTGTCACGAGAACGTGGCTCCTCGTGACCGCCCAGACGGTCTCGCCCCCTCTCGTTCGGTTTGAGCGAGATCTCGCGTCTTGCAGAGAACACTTAAGTTGATGTAATAATTCACAGGACGTGGTCCGTTTTATGCAGATATACTGACGGGGGCGGTACGTCATGTGACCGTTTCCATTAGCCCTTGTTTGTACATTTTGACCAGGCGTTTTCCTGTTCCCAGACTTTTTCCAGATTCTGTAACCTAACTGACGTGAGCGTGTTTATCGCTTACGGCCACATTTCTGTCCTGCATACGCACAAGGCTCGTTTCCATTGGAGAAGCCGAGAAGCTAAAAAAAGGTGAACGCACATTTTTACGAATGGCCTAAATACAAGATAATTCAAGGCACAGCTGGTGCCTGTATAACCTTGGGATCAGCGGTGTTCACTCTTGCCCTTGGATAGCTGAGGTCTTGACTCGTTCCTGTTTTCACCTTGAAAGCAGCGACTAGGTCAAACGCAAGTAGCCAGGTGAGGTAAGTGTGTAATCCGCTTTGATAAATGAAGTGCCTCTTAAGTCAAAGGCACCTCCCACAGCTGTGTGGAGAGTCTGAGTGAACACTGCTAGTGAGGATTACGCAGAGGGGCTGTGATGATGATGCGCAGCCCGGTTCTATTGAGTCGAGAGAAGCAAAACCGTCGCTGTTACTGTAATTCCTGGGTTCTGCCTCTATGTGTAGGGTCCTGTACGGTCAGCCCTACCCAGAGAGGAAGGGGGAAGCCATTTTGTCTTGAACACATAATTATTACATAAATATTAAGACTTTATGCCAGTGGTCTCAAACGCGTTGCCATGGAGGGCCGTGTGTATGCAGGTTTTTATTCCAACCAATTAATGCTGCCTTAATTGAGTCCAATTACTCATTCGGCCATATGCATTTAACTGCATTGAAGCACACAACATATAAGCAAGTTTTTATTTAGACTATGCAATGCGGGTCACCCTAGACATTGGGTCACCATTATGTGCAAACCTGCATCCCTAATTCAGCAAATTATTGAACTAATTATATAATCAAGATCTGAGGCTGGAATAAAAACCAGCATACACACGGCCCTCCATGAGTTTCAGACCACTGCTTTATGCACATGCTGCCTTTGCCGGTTATATTTCCCAGAATTCCCAGGGAGACAGGTCCACCTGAGAAAGCTGTTGTGCCCCCCCATTTTCCCTGCCCTCTCCAAAGGACCTGGGGAAAACTTTTTAAAATAACAACTTAAATGATGCGCTAGATGACTCAAAACAGCTAGCACACCATCGGAGGAGAAATTCTGTCAACATTTTTCGGACCACATACAGACTGCTTCCCCACTAGTGCCGTGTTTACATCATGAAGCTTGCCACTTTCGCAGAATGTGTCCTGGATCCTTTAGCAAACAGTATGTACATAAACAGGCTCAATGCATCGATTTTTATACTCACACATATGCTGTAATTTACCATCAACTTTTTATAAACTACATTCAAACTACATTGTGTAAAAAAAAAAAAAAACACTAACTGTCAGCAGGTTTAAATCCCATTTCAGTGTGTACTAAAAATCTATTTTCTCTGTACATTTCTGAAGTTACTGAAACTATAAAGTGCGGTTGAATTTTAATAAATAAATGTTTGTTTTTCTTACGCAAGATGTGTTTTAGTATTATTGCTGAAATGGTGCCCTGTCATAAAGCCCTGCAGAGATGGCCATGAGCTGTGCTATAGACGTGCAGATGGCCTCCGTCCTCTATACAGATGTGGCTCCTCATTCACACCACATCCTCGCTAACAAACAGCACGCACAAGTCCGAGTCTGGGGTCTGTACATCTGTTTTATTTAACACATCTCCAATCTCTTTACGGAGGGGGGGGGGGTCCTTAATGGTTCATCAGGAAACCCCCTCCGTTCCTTAGTTGTTGCCATGGTTACTGAGCGTCCCCGCTGCCCGTGACGACGTTCACCACGGTCTTCCCGCGGGCGTGGCCCTTCTCCAGCTTCAGGAAGGCCTGGGGTACCTGGGAGAAGGGGAACTGCTCCTCCAGGACGGGGCGCACCTGCGGGGGCGGTGAGAGGAAGTGAGGCGGCCGCACGGAGATACAGCAGACCAGCGGGGATCACCCTCACCCTTCTACAGCCACAGGGCATGCTGGGTCCTCCTCGTTACTCAGAACTTAATCGACCCGTTTAATGCAGACGATCACAAAATGAAATCACCGGCCCTCGCTTTCTGGTCTGAATCGGTCTCCGAATTTAAGGTCAGAGCCAAAACCCCGGCGGACCCTCCAAGGGCACAGAGTGAAAGTTCTGACTCTACCCTTTAAGCCGAAACATTTCGAATCTTACAAATATTCATGAACAGGCATAACCAAGGACAGTATCGGTGGTGGGACGGCATCTCTGTTCATGAATATTAAACTGGCAAGCAATCGCAGACTGGGGATCCCGCACCGGGGAACCAGCACAAAAACATAATCTAAAAAGCTATTCCTGCCCTCTACACACCTCACAATTATGTCTTTCGTGAAATTTAAAAAACATTTTATAGACTTAAAACCTGAATTGAGTGGCCCTAAACCCAGCATTATGCCAGCCGCTCAGACTGTAATATGGTGCGGGACCGAGAGAGGAGAGAGGGATCGCAGAAACGCTGAAACGCTCAGCCGTAGCTCTGCCGCGGGTCTGAGAATGAAGGACAGACAATCGCAAGAAACGTAAATTCTAAAGTAAGTAGCAACGCAGTGCGATGCTGAAAAAATCTCAGCTGGGGGGGGGTGACGGGAAGAGCTTCGCCTTCGGCATCGGAGCAGCCAATCAAAATCCAGCGTCCCCACGCTCCTCCTCTCGGCCCGCCGTCCAGCGGCGTGGACAAAAGGGAAGAACAGAAGATGGGAGGAGAGAGAGAGAAAGGCGGAAGAAGAAGAGATGAGGCAGGATGAACTGCAGTGCTCTGAATGGAGCGATGATGTCATTGTGGAACTCCTCTACTGAGCACACTCAGTGGTCTGTCAGCAGTGCTGATGGAGGCAGAAACGTTTCCTGCAGCCGGCCAGCCGGCCTGGGGAGGGGGGGCTGGGGCCAGTGGGGGGGGGGGGGGGGATCAGGAGATAAACAGACGGGATTTGGGAGAGATTACAGCAAAGGCTTTCACTGTCAGATTGCATCAACATCCAGTTAGCAGGAGGGCTGCAGCTTTGCATCTGTTTAGAGAGTATACACAGACACGCACATGCACACACACGCACACTCACACACACACACACACACACACACACACACACACACACAATCCACTTGAAAATGCAGTGAGCCTCCCTGCCACTGAAAGTTTAATGCTCTCCATTAGGGGGGGTGGATCACACAGGTGATCTTACCTGTCCTGCGTCAACCATTTCGCTGATGTCATCCAGAGTTGGTCCACTCGGAGCGAAGAACCCCCAGCGGTAGTGTACCCCTTTACAGAGGTGCTGAGAGTGAGAGAGGGGGGGGGAGAGAGAAAGAGACAGAGAGGAAGAGAGAGGGAGAGAAAGAGAGAGAGGGAGACAGAGAGAGACAGAAAGACAAGAATAAAGAGAGATGAGAGAGAGATGTATAGGTGAGTGTGTCACTCACTGACAGTCTTACACACTCTTGCACTTACAGGTGAGTCACACACATGCTGTTACCTGTACCTCCCCACACAGGTAGAACAGGTCTCCCCAAATGGCATCTGGGGGACCCTTAGGGGTCCTCAGTCAAATTAGTTTAAAACATTTTAAAAAAAGACGTGTGTTTATATTTCCATATTTCGTATGTTACAAAATGTAGACTGCTTGACACAGTCATGTAAAAGCTGGGCCTTGGTAATATTATGTTGAAAGCAATTTATTCTATACTGTATTTATTCCGTGCTATATAGATGTCCTAGTGTGGTCATGTACCAGTGTGTAAACACCAGTGGGTGTTAGATGACCCCCACGCGGGATCCTCACACAGGGGGTGTTCATTTTAAGGGGCCCCCGTGAGTTCGGCTAAGGGGCTTTTTTCTGGGCCGAGTCAGAAGGGGCGTGGCAGAAACCCCCGGTCACGTGACGTCAGCGCTGGCAGACGGGCGGCACGCGGCGGCTGTGGGCACTGGGGGGGGGGGGGGGGGGTTGCTGGGGTGAGGGGCGGGTTTCGGTACCAGTAGAGAAGGGGGCTTTGTTTCCCGTCAGCTGAAAACCACAGAGAAAAACAAAGAGAAATCGTCCTCCATCGCGTGCATCCTCCTGCAGGATGGGTTCACAGCTCACCCTGCATCTACACTGCAGGCGTTTAGCAGACGCTCTTATCCAGAGCGACTTACACAACTTTTACACAGCATTTACACTGCATCCATTTCTACAGCCGGATATATACTGAAGCAACGCAGGTTAAGTACCGCGCTCAAGGGTACAATGGCAGTGTCCTACCCGGGAATCGAACCTGCGACCTTTCGGTTACAAGCCCAGTTCCTTACCCATTCTACTACACTGCCGCCCAAGGTTTGCACCTCACTCCCCTCTGCCCTGGGGGGTTGGGAAGGGGACTGAAATCCAAAGAGCTCTCATACGTCAAGTGCAGTTCCCGGGCAGAGGGCTGTCGCCATGGCAACGTTGCGGTTCACGTGCCCGAAATGCACGCGCTCGTAATCCGAGTTTCCACCCCCCCACCCCCGCCCCTAAAACTCACACCCCCACCCACCCCCCCCTTCCAGGAGACAGGAACTCCCACACCTTTTTTTCCCTCAGAATCCCCCGGGGGAGAGCACGAGGGGGTGGGGGAGGTGTGGAGGGGGGGGGTTGGGGGCGCCATTGGCGAGAGAGCACTCACGACAAAAGGTAATCCCGATCGGCCAATCGGATTCATCCTGTAACCAAGCCTCAGGTCCTGCAGGCTGTGGCCGTAACCCCCACCCCCTTATCCTCTGAGCACACCCTGTCCTTTCAGAAACGGAGGGAGGGAGGGATGGAGGGAGAGAAGGAGAGAGGACGCCGGTCGGCCGAGGAGAGGTGTGAATCTCCACCGACACTCTAATCCGGCCCTGGAGGCCTTTCCCGCTGCGCCCCCCCCCCCGCCCCCCCCCACCTGACGGCGTTCTTCATCGCTTGTTTTCATTATTGTTTGTTTGTTTGTTTGTTTGCTGGACTGACTGAATGCTTATTGATTATAAACGGGCCCCTGTGCCGTCCCTGTGTGAGACCACACCTTGGCATCACGGGCACTCACACTCACACTCACACTCACACTCACACTCACACGGACGTTCTCCGGTGCCCTGGGCGGCTGTGTCGGCCCGGCGAGGCGAATGCCATTCAGTTTAGTGTAATAACTGGCTCACAGCTCGGTGCCATGTCCTCTGGGAGCCCCAGGAACAGAGGGAGGCGGGGCGGTGAAATCATATAATTAAATGTGTCATCACCAACCGCCCCCCCCCCCACACACACACACACTTACTCACAGCCCCCCAGGACTGAAGCTGGGCACTGTTTCCATAGATACAGTGCAGGAGTGAAATAAGACTGTGTGCTGCAGTACTGCTCAGGGACAGCAGGGGGCGGCAGTGCATGCTGTGGCTGGGCTGGGCTGGGCTGGGCTGGGCTGGGCTGAACTCGGGCGGGGGGGGGAGTTAAGGGGGGCAAGGGGGCAGTGTGTGTCATGGTGGTGGCTGGGCTGTACTCGGGGTTGGGGGGGGGGGGCGAGGAGTAGTGTGTGACTCATGGCACAGACACGCCTGTTGATCCTCGAACAATGACCCACTGCAGGATGACAGAGCTCTGCACATCAGCCAAAATACTGCTGCCTCAGCAACATACACACACACACTTACAGACTCACTCACACACATACACACACATGCTCACACAGGCACTCACACACTCATACTCAAACACACATTCACACGCACACACACACACACACACCTCGCACACAGACACACACACACACACACATGCTCACACACACACCTCACACACAGAGACACACACCTCACACACATGCGCACACACACACCTCACACAGAGACACACACCTCACACACACGCTCAAACACTCACAGAGTTTTCAGCAGATTATAATATAGATGCAGACACAGCATCCCAGGTCAGTCAGGTTGTAGGGCGTAGGGTACAGGGAGGGTGTAGGGCACAAGGTTGTAGGGTGTAGGGTACAGGGATGTTGTGCTGTAGGGTACAGGGTGTAGGGTTTAGGGTGTATGATACAGGGCAGTAGGCTGTAGGGTATAGGGTGTTTGGTACATGGCATAGGGTTTAGGGTGTAGAGTACAGGGTGTAGGGTTTAGGTTGTAGGGTACAGGGTAAATAGGGTGCAGTACCTTCAGTGTCTTTCTGGCGATGGTCACCCCATTCTGCATCATCCCGTCAGCCACGCCCAGACGGTCCGTGTTAAACAGGAAGGGGGTTACCAAGGTAACGTACTTGGCTCCAGCCCAGGGCTTCAAGAAGTCCAGGGCCCAGTTTTCCGTGACCCCGCCCACATTATCCAGGATCAAATCAAACCTGAGGACCAGAGAGAGACAGCCAGAGATAATCATCTCAGAGATAATTAGCGCCAGTGTGGTAAGAACCTGGGCTTGTAAGCTTAGAGATTGCTAGGTTCAAAACCACTTGGGGCAAAGCAGTATTCTGTATTATTTACTTCAATATTATGATATCACCCATAATTTAAAAAAAAAACTGTCCTTTAATGTAATTTAAACCTGAACATGACACGCACACACACACATACACGAACACACACAATACGCACATATATGCACGCACTCACATCCGCGTACGTGCACACACAGACACAGACACAGACACACACACACACACACACACACACACACGCTCACTTTTTGCCGTTAGTTTAGACTCACCGTTAAACTCACAGGCGAGTCACCATTTCCACACGTACCGTTTGGAAAGTCTTTTTTGCTGAACGCACAAACTCAACAGTTCTGGTGACAATAAGAACCAACACACCCTGACACATCAGAAATTGTTCTGATCGCTTAGATCTGGAGGCAGAAACCGAACTGTCATCAAACTGCCGAAACCCACGACTGCACCAGTTCCCTTTAAGCAGAGAGCGCTGTTAGCCTCCTAGCAAACACAGTCCTGCTGCGTCACACACATTTCTTAGCGCTTGTCTAACACCGCTTCCATCTTTGCCCAGCGCTTAAGCCGCTGTCCTAAGGGTGACACACAGCATCGCCACGGCGATGCTAAACACAAGCAGAGTTTCCATGGAAACAGCTCAGGTAAGTCCGCGAGCGAGGTTGGGTGGGGGGAGTGGGGGGGAGGTCGAGCTCCAAGTCAACATGCCGACAGCCCTGTTTGGACACCTCCGCGCTGCCATTTTCAGAGTTTCCGCAAGGAAAGACAAGGATTTCACCCTCAGGGCGATGGCGTCTCCAAGGGCAACTGCGCCAACAAACGGCAAGCTCCTCCCACTCCCTTTCTGACACAGATCCTTTAGCTCACGGTTGTCCAGCCTTATCCTAAAAGGGTCGCTGTGGGTGCAGGTCTTAGCCCAGCACTACGACACCTGATTCTACTTATCGATGTCTTGATTGAAGAACACAATTAGCTAATTAGATAAGGATAAGATTGGACACCCTGTCTGTACAGTGTAGTGACTGCGTGTATTAGACTGACAGTCTGTACATTGTAGTGACTGTGTGTAATAGACTGACAGACTGTACAGTGCAGTGACTGCGTGTATTAGACTGACAGTCTGTACATTGCAGTGACTGTGTTTAATAGACTGACAGTCTGTACATTGCAGTGACTGCGTGTATTAGACTGACAGTCTGTACATTGTAGTGACTGCGTGTAATAGACTGACAGTCTGTACATTGCAGTGACTGCGTGTATACATTGACAGTCTGTACATTGCAGTGACTGCGTGTATACATTGACAGTCTGTACATTGCAGTGACTGCGTGTAATAGACTGACAGTCTGTACATTGCAGTGACTGCGTGTATTAGACTGACAGTCTGTACATTGCAGTGACTGTGTGTAATAGACTGATGATCTCACTTTTCGAGAGACTTCAGCTGCTCTGGCACGTCCCCCGCCGTGTAGTCAACCACATGATCAGCCCCCAGCCCCCGCACCAGCCCCTCGGCATTCTGGGAGCAGGTCACGGTCACATGGGCACCCCAAGCTTTCAACATCTACAGAGAAACAGGAAGTGCTCACCATTGTTCAGGAATCATCCATATAAAAGGGTCCTGACACGACAATGATAAAGACAGCCATAATAATGATTAAAATTGCATTAGTTTTTAAAAAATATATTGTTAGTAACACTTGCTAGTTACCTGGATAGCAAAGGTTCCCACACCACCTGAGGCTCCAATTATCAGCATGCTGAAAAGAGAGAGGAATAGAGAGAGAGAAAGAGAGGAGGAGGAGGAGAGAGGGGGGGAGATATAGAGTGGGGGGGAGGGAGAGAGAGCAAGGGAGGGACAGAGAGAGAGAGTGGAGGGGGGAGAGTAAGAGTGGAGGATAGAGGGGGAGAGAGACCGAGAGAGAGTGGAGGAGAGAGGGTGGAGAGAAAGAGCGAAAGAGAGAGAGTCACAGAGAGAGAGACGAGGAACGAGAGGGAGATCCAATTATTCATCTGCGTTCATGTTTGAATGTATTGCTGTACACTGTGTGAATCTGGACTGGAATGAGAGGCCGGGTCACACCGTACACACCCCCACAGGAGGAAACTGAGCGCACGCACGCACGCACCCATACTGGGTCGAAAGGAAACCCCAAAACGCTCGGCAAACGTCGCCGCGCTCCGCGCACAGAACAGAGCTGTCGATCACGGACGGCTCGCGGGCAGGAATTTGACCTCCGAACCCACGGCCCTTTCTCTCCGCCCGTTCCTCTTTCGTTCCGTTTGCTCGACAGGCAAACGAGCAGGTGACTGAGGGGATAACCCACAGTGGCTGGGAGCAAACTTCCTTATCCGCATCCCACGGCGTGAGTCGTTTCCTTCCCACACATTCTGGGGCGTGTCCTCCTCCCCACTCCGCGCGCCCGCGGTGTTTTTAACTGCGTTAAACGCAAACGCAGTCAACAACCTCAGGGGTCCAGGTCCTCAAAACCTTGCGGTTTGGCACAACGAAAGGCAACGTTGTTTTTATTGTGACTTGGCGTAATCCCCTAAATTTGGGGGTTTTATTGCGCGGACGTGTGAAGTTGTTTTGGGAATTCTGTCCGTTGAAATGGGGTCAGAAGGTACAGAAATTAATGTTTTTAAGGGCTGAGAGTCTGTGGTCATTTTGGTAGGAAACTCTGAAAAGTGCCAAACTCTCCGTGCTGTACAGGTATGGGGCATGCCACCCCGCCAAGGCGTAACTTGGCAGGGTGGCATACTTGCCATCCCAATAAGAATAGGGTAATGTCTGCCTTTTTCATCCTCCCTCCCTTCCTCTCTCTCCCTCTCTCTCTCTCCCCCTCCCTCTCACTCTCTCTCCCTCCCTCCCTCTCCCTCCTCCTCTCTCTCCTTCCCTCTCCTCCTCCCCTCCCCTTCCTCTCTCCCTCCCTCTCTCTCCTCTCCCTCCCTCTCCTCTCTCCTCTTCAATCTCCCTCTACTTCTTCTCCCTCTCTCGGTCTCTCCATCTCTCCCTCCTCTTTTCCTCTCACTCTCTCTCTCCAATCTGTATAAGAATCTGACCCAGTGATGGTTCTATCCTTCTGTTCTGCCAGTCAGTATACAATCACCCCAATTTCTAACAGTCACAGTCCCCTCACAAACCCACCCCTTCTCCCAGGGGAGCTCCGTTGTTGCAACAAACTCTGTTTGGGAGGAGCTTACCGTTTGTTGGCGCAGTTGTCCTTGGAGACGCCGCCAGTGTTGACCAGGGCGGACCAGGCCGTGGAGCCAGAGCGGGGACGCGCCGGCGGTGACTCAGCGATTGGCTTGTGGACACCTGGGGGGGGAGGCAGGGTCAGATGTTTCACGAGAGGGGTATTTCAAGCAGGTGTAGCTCGCTAGATAACTTCTGAGTAAAACCCGGAACAGCTCTTTCTACCTCGGTCCATGTTCTAGATTTGGAAGGGTTCCAGGTTCTACTCAGCACAATTATCCAGCTAACTCAATAGTCCTACTTTGTAAAACACCCACCAGGAGCTTGGGGAGGGGGGGGGGTCGTTCCACAGACAAACACCTACCCCCACCCCCAATTAAAAATACAAACACACTGCAGGTTTATGTCGAGCAACTGTAACTGCTTGATGTTTGTTGGCTCTGCTCCATCAAAAGTACTCTTAATAAGCGCAAGCTGTTAAATTATTAAATGCACACGACACACTAGGCTGTCATATCACACATCTGTACTGTGGTCTCTCCTTAGTGCTGATCTCCAACCTGTTGTTGTGCCAGCTAGCCGATACTTCAACAGTAGGTAGTTCAAACTAGCTGGCTAGAAAACCAGTCGGCAATTATACTGTATACGGCTCGTTCTTTCCCCTCATCAGTTAGCTCTCAGGCTAAACAGTTTGCGCATTGGGGTACAATGGAAACCGACAAGGTAGTGAGCTGAATTTGTTGCTTTATTACAGTCAGCCTCGGAAGTTCTATAAGAATGTGCAGCTAGCCAGCGAATGTGGGGTTTACTTAAAGCCATTTTACAGGCCCAGTTAAACCACGGTGCCGTTCGCAGCTGGACGAAGCTCCGCTCGCACAAGGGGAAGCGCGCAGCGAAGACGCCGTACCTCGTTTGCGCTCAACACCACAAACTCCGCCAGGCCGCCCTGCTTCCACGGAGGAACAGCCGCCCACACCTGCCAGCGCAGGGAGGGAGGCAGGGAGGGATGGGGGGATAGGAAGAGAGAGAGAGAGAGAGAGAGAGAGAGGGAGGGAGAGAGAGAGAGGGAGAGAGAGAAGAGAGAGAGAGAGAAGAGAGAGAGAGAGAGAGAGAGGGGAAGAGAGGAGGGAGGAGAGAGAGGGGGGAGGGAGGAGAGAGAGAGAGAGAGAGAGAGAGAGAGAGAGATGCTTAATTAGCTGTGGAATCAAATAGACCTTTAACCAGAGCTGAGTAACAGTACCTGGTTTCAACAGTCCGTACAAATCCTAATTAATCCTAATTAAATCCCATTAGTGTAAGGTGATGCCATGGGGTGTCTGGGAGAATGCTGCTCTCCTCCATCCACATCACCTCCTCCTCCCCCTCCTCCCCCCGTCCCCCGTCCCCGTCTCCTCCCTCCCCTCCCCTCCCCTCCCCTCCCCTCCTCCTCCCCTCTCCCTCCCCTCCCCCTCTCCCCGAGTTCATACCTCATCTCCCGGTTTGAAATAAGCCACATCCAGCCCGCACTCCATGATCACCCCGGACACGTCGCGGCCGAGGACCAATGGGAACTCTCTTCCGGACTGATTGAGGTTCAGGGGGTCACGCCTCATTGCCAGTGTAGCGGCTCCATAGCCACCTGAACGGGTGAAAATGGGGGGGGGGGGGAGATACCTGGTTATTATGGAGGCAATAACAGAACCAATCAAAACTGGTCACCATGGAGGCAATAACAGGCAATAATCAGAACACTGGTCACAAGTATACACACACCAATTTATCCAAAGCCACCGATTTTACACCTACACTTCATCAATGTCATGAAAAAACCTTGAGTGTCCTTGCTTGAGTATGTGTTTATTTATTTATTTATTTATTATTTTTACCAGCATTGGAAGTTCAATTATAGCTCTATGTCATTGTTTCATAACTCAACAAACAAAGTTGGTTCATGAACGAGACGCAAACTAACCATTATGCTTTGTTGACAAATGACAAGGCGGCCGTATCTTTTTAATTTTTTGCTGTTCCCGAGAATTGAATTTCTGAATATAAGGGGCATTTTCGTGACACTGAAAATGTACATTCATCCATTCGTCATACGCTCTTAATCCAGGGCATCATGCGAAGTGTGTGCACATAACAAGTTTCAGAAAGAACATTGCCACACCTAGAAAGACAATCAAGTCACATCCAAACGTGAGCCAACTGTGTATACACAGCAATGATGACCCAGTATCGGGGGTGGTACTTTGTGTCACCTTGCATAACCTTACTTACATATTGGTGACCAATCAAAAAAAAAAAAAATTCCTTGATCAACTGTGTGCTAGCAGTGTTGCCAGATTGGGTGTATTCCCGCCCAATTGGGCTATTTTTAATGGTACTGTTTGTGGATAAATTGCTTTTGGGCGTCTAGTTGTCATATGGGCTATTTCTTGTTATACTGGGTGTTTTTTCTTCCTCTTCCATCCAATTATTCACATCCTCTGCCTATTCCACCAGTCTCATTGCACCTGAAGCCTGTTCATTAGTGGCTGCGTTTGTCTGGATCAAGACAGTGGCTATCTCTGAACTTTCAAGATTGAGCAGGTTTGAGGCTCTGTTTGAGCAGGATAACAGTTTTCAAATCTGACAATTTATTTTATTTAAATATCCTGGATATAAGTGCCAAAAGCGAGAGCAGGGTGTCTGACTGAACTGTGGAAAACTCCACAGGAACTCCCTCCCTCTCTCTCTCTTTCTCTAGTACACACACACACACACACAAACAATACTAAGAATAGACGGGCAATTACACAACCCTGACCTACCTCAATTTTTCAACTTGCAATTATGACAATTAAATATCTCAGGGCAAGACTTGACCTCACTTACACACACACACACCACACACACACACACACACACACAGACAGATGCCTATGGTGATTATTATCCACCCACACCATCAAAGACACATCTGCCTGATCCATAGTTTGTGTTAATGTATTCCAACAAGCACAAGTTTACCACCTGCTTAAACGGGACAATCTGTACCCAAATACAGCTGCTTTCTGTACACATCCACACACCAACTAAGAACCCACCCAGATCAGTGTTTATTTGACTTGTACATACTCATTATTTGAGGTTATTTGAGAACTCTCCGGGTACAAATGTCAAGCCCTTACTCATACTAACTTGTATGGCCAGTTCCAGTCAGTGTACTGTTCTATCATACTGGCCCATATCTATTCTGGAGTGCTGCACACGATCAAATTACAGTGGGCAGCAAGACCTATGTTAGCAGCTACTTCTGACTATAAAATGGGGGCCGGAAGAATGGGTGACAAACAATGGGCGATCTGTGCACATAATAGGGAATTGTCTCACAATGACACTATCCTTGGCTTTATGTTTGCAAACCAGACAAAAAAAAGTTATTTTTGGGACGTCATTTAGGTACGCTCTGTGAGCCTCTCTTGAGTATCAGGCCTATTACCTCACAAAAGAGGCTAATGTTTACCCCACTAACCCCCTGGTGTCTCAACTGCGATGAGTTTACATTACAGATGGCCACTTGATAAATGTTAGCTACTTACCTCTCATGCTGATGTCAATGGGGTTGAGACCTGCAGCATGGACTTTGACTATGACCTCGTTCGGGTAGTGGATGATGGGGAAACTTGCATTTTTTGTGAATCTAAGTACTTCGTTGCCACCGTACCCATCGATAACCCAGGCAGGCATGATTGTGCGGCGCTCTGTGGAGGTGCTCAGATTTCTGAATGATAAGCTACCATGTCCCGACTCTCCAGAAACCGATATATTAGGTCCCACCGGTTTACAGTGAGACGTACACAACCACCGACTACACGCCACTATTCTGATCCGTTGTAACGTTATCATTGTTGTTTGTACCTGATTATCCAAAATTCACGTAGGTAAGGGTAATATGCAGCAAGCTAACTATCTTACCTGCTGTTACTGTATCTTACTTATACGTGAAGCTTCCAAAACTTACAGTAGTTGCCAATAAGCAAGCACACTTACAGTCGCTACAATTTAATTTATAAAATAAATACGTAGCTAGGTCAATGTATGGGTTGCTTCAATTTACACATTGATATATGGCTAGCTCGCAGCCTAGTTACATAACTTACTCTTCCTTGAGGCACGACTTGCAGTTTGTAGCTAGCTAACTCGTTAGCTTTTGTATTTGCGACAATTCTCTGTTAATTATAATATTTCTAATTCAGCTACCTACACGTTATAACAGCCGGTCGTTATTAAACATACTGGTGCAATTCCTATCTTCTAGAATCATAACCTTTCTTAAAACAATTTGCAACTTGTTTCATTGACTGCCATGCCCAATATTTTGTTAGGTCGATATACTGACCTCCACTCTACCAATAAAAAAGTGGTATGTTCGGCGGTCAACCAATCATACAACGCAAGGTTCAGACGCCTAAAAATGAAACAAATATGGCAACCTCCTGTAGAAGCACAAAATGAAGGTTGTGTATTCATTAATAAGAAAAAAAATATTCAATGAATAAGAAATTATTGCTGCCATGTTGCGTCTCACCATAAGAGAAGTAAGTCTCATCGTTAAAATTCAAACTACAAATCGAAATTCCAAGCTCAGTTCGTTAACATGAATTTACCTGGTTTCCATGTTGTCTTAGCCCGTTAGCTTCCTAGCTTTCTGTTGGCTATCTTGGAGAATGCCCCAGCTATGTTTTGTCGTTAACGTTAGATTAAACTTTTAACTTGACAAACTGGTCACCAAAAGCAGTTAATCAGCTAACATTAGCTAGTATAGACTAGAGGACTCGTCATTCGTAGTTGACAGTGTTTGCGTAACATTTACACTTACATCTAACTAAAGAGACTAGTCTAGCTAACTACCAAACTTATTGTTTGTTACCCAAGTAAGATAACAGTAGTTAGTTGCATTAATTCTTAGGACCGAACACATGTAATGTGATAAGGTCCGTTTTGCTAACCGGTGTTGCGTAACTCAGTGGAGTTTAAACGGCTGTAGACTACATGCAACAATAGATTCAAAAGTGAAATCTGTTTTATACAGTGACTTCAGTTAATTCGTATACTTGAGTTAGCCATTGCCGTTCGAGATATAATGGGTCCGCCTCTGCAAAAAATAAACGGTCGATCCATATTCGAACGGTGTCCTGCATGTATAATTTGGTTGTCAATTCATATTAAATGATATTCCACCATATTACTCGTATTTACCCACCGGTTACGGGTATAAATCAGTATCAGTATGATGAAAATGTGAGCATGAAAGTATAGACTTCTATAAATGCCGTTGTGATTACGTAGGTCTCCCTGGCCTTTCGAGAAGGTCGAATCTTGCCCTCTGAGCTGTGTCAAAAATGCCTGGATCGCATCAAGAAAACGAGACACCTCAACGCCTATATCACGGTGACGGAGGAGCAGGCGGGGGCACAGGCCACGGCGGCCGATGAGCGCTTCCGCAGAGGTAAGAATAGGTTGAGAATAGATTGAGCTGGTTGTGCCAACGCCAGTCTACTTTTGAGGAATTCATTTTGTCGCCCACGCGCCTCACCAATATGGGCTTTCATTTAATTTAGCAGCCAGTGCGAAGCTTGTTTATTGCTTAGGGGTGCAGTTTATTCAGGTGTTGGCAGGGTTCAGGAGCCTGAACGACTGCTACAGGAGGTCATGTCACCTTTGGAAAAGTGATGAAATTTCTGATGACTTCTCGTTCCTGAGAACTGTAATCTTTAGCTCAGCAAGTTAGTATAACTCTTCTGTCGTGTTGCTGATGGTGACATGTGCAGACAGAGGCCCACAACACATCCAACTCTGTTTGGTGTTTTGACTCCTGGCCTGATCTGATGCTGTAGGTACACCTAAAGGGCCCTTGGATGGAATCCCCTTTGCCGTGAAGGACAACTTCTGCACAGAGAACACGGAGACGACCTGCGCCTCGAAGATGCTGAAAGGTAGCGTACTGCCGTTGCCACGGCAGCTCACGGAGACCGGGGAGATGATGATCCAGATCTCTGTGCTCTCATTGCATTATTCCTGATTGTAAATCGCACTTTGTTCTGAACTCTCCTGATTTTCAGGTTACAGGCCTCCTTTCAGCGCCACTGTAGTACAGAAGTTGTTGGACCAAGGCGCTGTCCTTCTGGGGAAAACTAACTTGGATGAATTTGCCATGGGGTAGGTTTCCGCCAGATCACGTGTGCAGGTTTACTATTTGTGTTCAATGTGGAATAGCTATTAAAATCACTATATCTATTGTATTTCCACTCCGAATTGATGTCTTTTCCAGTGTGGCTTTGTGGTGTGTGTGTGTGTGCGTATGTCTATGTCTGCGTGTTGGTGTGTGTGTATGTCTGTCTGTGTCTGTCTTGGTGTGAGTGTGGGCATATATTACATGGTTTGTTTGCGTGTGTTTAAGGGGAATCCCTCCTGTGACTGTGTGTTGCCTCTTCTGACGCATCTTTCTTCGCCTGCTCAGGTCGGGCAGTACTGACGGAGCTTTCGGCCCGGTCCGGAACCCCTGGAGCTACTCTACTCCGTACAGGGACCGGAGCGGGCTGGACCCGGATTCTGATTGGGCGATCACGGGGGGAAGTTCGGGCGGCAGCGCAGCCGCCGTGGCGTCACTGAGCAGCTTCCTGTGAGTGACGCCGGACCGCGTCTACGTCGGCGCACATTTAACGCGGGGCGGGCACCGGGCCCCAGAACCGCGTCTGTGTCGGCGCGCGCTTGCATACTATTGAGTACGCTTGTTAAGTACACTGGATGAGAAAGTTGTTTTAGTAGGTGACATTTTCTTCAAATGTCGTGTACTTAAAACAATCAGGATGATGCACACTTATTTCCCGGGTTTGGCCCGGTATATTCAGGAGCGTATAGGCACGGTTAAAAACATGCTACAACACCGTGGCCTATGTCTGGCTAATACGCCTGTGTCTCTGGTTCTGATTCTGGTTCTGGTTCTGCAGAGCTTTGGGTTCCGATACCGGCGGATCCACCCGGAATCCGGCAGCCCTGTGCGGGGTCGTGGGCCTGAAGCCGACCTATGGCCTGGTGTCCCGCCACGGCCTCATCCCATTGGTCAACTCGATGGACGTCCCGGGCATCATGACCAGGAGTGTCCATGACGCCGCCACTGTTCTGGGTACGAGGGAGAAATGCAGGCTTAACGTGCTTTTCTGACCTGTGTTTCAGTCAGCCTCAGCTGTGTTTCTGTTTGGGCTGGCCTGTGTTGCTGTGTCAGGGTGTCAGACTGCACTGAGTTGTGTTGCTGTGTTAGCCTGCTGTGTTGTCTCTGTGTTAGCCTGCTGTGTTGTCTCTGTGTTAGTCTTCTTTTGTGTTGTCTCTGTGTTAGTCTGTTGTGTTGTCTCTGTGTTAGCCTGTTGTGTCATCTGTGTTAGCCTGTTGTGACATCTCTGTGTTAGCCTGTTGTGACATCTCTGTGTTAGCCTGTTGTGTCATCTGTGTGAGCCTGTTGTGTTGTCTCTGTGTGAGCCTGTTGTGTTGTCTCTGTGTGAGCCTGTTGTGTTGTCTCTGTGTTAGCCGGTTGTGTTGTCTCTGCATTAGCCGGTTGTGTTGTCTCTGTGTTAGCCGGTTGTGTCGTCTCTGTGTGAGCCTGTTGTGTCGTCTCTGTGTTAGCCTGTTGTGTTGTCTCTGTGTGAGCCTGTTGTGTCGTCTCTGTGTGAGCCTGTTGTGTTGTCTCTGTGTGAGCCTGTTGTGTCCTCTCTGTGTTAGCCTGTTGTGTCGTCTCTGTGTTAGCCTGTTGTGTTGTCTTTGTGTTAGCCTGTTGTGTCGTTTCTATGTTAGCCTGTTGTGTTGTCTCTGTGTGAGCCTGTTGTGTTGTCTCTGTGTTAGCCTGTTGTGTCGTTTCTATGTTAGCCTGTTGTGTTGTCTCTGTGTTAGCCTGTTGTGTTGTCTTTGTGTTAGCCTGTTGTGTCGTTTCTATGTTAGCCTGTTGTGTTGTCTTTGTGTTAGCCTGTTGTGTCGTTTCTATGTTAGCCTGTTGTGTCGTCTCTGTGTTAGCCTGTTGTGTTGTCTTTGTGTTAGCCTGTTGTGTCGTTTCTATGTTAGCCTGTTGTGTTGTCTCTGTGTGAGCCTGTTGTGTTGTCTCTGTGTTAGCCTGTTGTGTCGTTTCTATGTTAGCCTGTTGTGTTGTCTCTGTGTGAGCCTGTTGTGTTGTCTCTGTGTGAGCCTGTTGTGTCCTCTCTGTGTTAGCCTGTTGTGTCGTCTCTGTGTTAGCCTGTTGTGTTGTCTTTGTGTTAGCCTGTTGTGTCGTTTCTATGTTAGCCTGTTGTGTTGTCTCTGTGTTAGCCTGTTGTGTTGTCTCTGTGTGAGCCTGTTGTGTTGTCTCTGTGTGAGCCTGTTGTGTTGTCTCTGTGTGAGCCTGTTGTGTTGTCTCTGTGTGAGCCTGTTGTGTTGTCTCTGTGTTAGCCTGTTGTGTCGTCTCTGTGTTAGCCTGTTGTGTTGTCTCTGTGTGAGCCTGCTCTGGTCACTAGGTGTCTGTGTCATGCTGAGCCGTATCACTGTGTCAGCTTGGGTTGCGTTTCTGTCAGGAAACCCTCCAGGAGGCTGGTGGGGGTGGGGGGGTCGGGTGATTAGTCAGCGCGTGACTCAGACACCCCCCCCCCCCCCCCCCCCCCGTTTCCTTTCCGCAGAGAGCTGAAACTGCCATTGTGGTGTGGTGCAGCCGCGCTTTTAGCTAGCGTGGCAAACTGTCCAAACAGGTCTGCAGGTTTTAACATCCAGAGTTTGCTTTCCTGGGTCAAGTGAGACCCGGTGTTTGACCAGTGAAACTGCTCAGGCGCTTACGGGCACTTGGTGCCGCTGAGCTAAAGCTAGCACAGAACGTGACTCGTGTGCGAGAAGGAGAAAGCTTACGGGGCGGGAATTGCGCTTGTGACTCGGACCGCTGACCAATCCTAGAATCTGAATGTTTCGTCCAATCGGAGACGGTCACAAGATTTAGACTTAATAGCCCTTCACATTTATTGTGACGTTGCAATGAAGCTAAACGAATAAAATACAGTGAATGGGAATAATGCTTTTAATTTAACATCTTTTGCTTGGAAGTTAATTAGCATTTACCACTGTTTTTATTGACCCATTCCATTAACTGGGATAACATCGATATAATGGTAGCAGGCTTCTTGGCTTAAAAAGTAACATTGTTAATCTGACTAGGTAGCTAGTCGGTTGGAAACTAGTAAAAGAAGCTAGTAAACCGCCAAGGAACTGTGTATAATTTTCTTATTAGTTTGGGAAGCAGGTGCGCCTGACAGGGCGATTGTGAAATGCGTAAATGTTGACCCCTGACCATCGTACTCGAGACTCTCAGTTATTAGGCCAGGGTGTCTGTGGTCTGGCGGAGAAGCAGAACTGGTATGTGTCAGCCTGCCTCTGTACCTCAGCTGCAGTTTCCCTTCCTCAGCGAACTGGGCTTCCGGTGCAGCAGGGGGCACTGTGGGGCAGCCCGGCACCCTGTCGCGCCTCCTCCCCTCACCCTCTCTGTCTGCTCCTACAGGTGTGCTGCAGGGCCAAGATGCCAAAGACTCCACCACCATCCGCCCCCCCATGGAGAACTTCCACCTGCCAGATGACATTGATGTGAGCAAACTGCGCATCGGGATACCGAAGGTGAGGCGACCCACACTCACACACCTGTAGTACAGGCACACCTGGTGTATATCACACACCTGTAGTACAGGTACAGCTGGTGTATCATACACCTGTAGTACAGGCACACCTGGTGTATATCACATACCTGTGGTACAGGTACAGCTGGTGTATCATACACCTGTAGTACAGGTACAGCTGGTGTATCTCACTCACCTGTGGTACAGGTACAGCTGGTGTATCTCACTCTCCTGTGGTACAGGTACAGCTGGTGTATCATACACCTGTGGTACAGGTACAGCTGGTGTATCATACACCTGTAGTACAGGCACACCTGGTGTATATCACATACCTGTGGTACAGGTACAGCTGGTGTATCTCACTCACCTGTGGTACAGGTACAGCTGGTGTATCATACACCTGTAGTACAGGCACACCTGGTGTATATCACATACCTGTGGTACAGGTACAGCTTGTGTATCATACACCTGTGGTACAGGTACAGCTGGTGTATCATACACTTGTAGTAGAGGTACAGCTGGTGAATCTCACTCACCTGTGGTACAGGTACAGCTGGTGTATCATACACCTGTGGTACAGGTACAGCTGGTGTATCACACACCTATAGTGCAGGTACAGCTGGTGTATCTTTCATACCTGTAGTACCAAAACCCACAGTTTGTGTGGTTTTCCATGACCAAGCACTGGGGTCTGCCGCAGAGGAGACAAACACAGTACATTGTGAATTGCTGGGAAGTACAAAATGGCTCCCAAATAAATGTACCTTTGAACTACGTGTGTACTCTGGGCATTGCACAGGGAAGTACATCATACAAAGAGACCCATTCTGTTTATTATTCAACCGCATGTGTGTGAACAGCTGTCTGTCCCTATAGGTACACAATGCGGATGGTAACATGATCAACACACAAAGCGCATTGTTTAAAAAAAGAAGAAGAAAAAAAACGAAAACACTGCAGGTCATCTCCAGTTGCGGCGTTGCGTAACGGTTTCGGGTTTTTTTTCCCGGTTCCCGTCAGGAGTACCACGCCCCGGGGCTGTCCCAGGAGATCCTGTCCCAGTGGAGCCGCGTGGCGGACATCCTGGAGCGGGCGGGGGCTCGGGTGGAGGCCGTGTCCCTCCCCCACACCCAGCACTCCATCGTCTGCTACCACGTCCTCTGCGCCGCCGAGGTGGCCTCCAACATGGCGCGCTTCGACGGGCTTCAGTACGGTAACGGGCCCTGCGTTTCCATATTCATATTCCATATTTCATATCCATATTTCATATTCATATTCATATTTCATATTCATATTTCATATTCATATTTCATATTCCACAGTTCATAGTCATATTCCACAGTTCATATTCAATATTTCATATTCAATATTTCATATTCGTATTTCATATTCATATGTCGTATTCATATTTCGTATTCATATCGCATATTCCATATTTCATATTCATATTCCATATTCATATTTCATATTTCCCTATTCCTATTCCCTATTGTGCAGAGTGATCCCAGAGTGAGTCTCACAGACCTCTTTGGGAGGTAAAATAATTTTAGAGTTTAATCAGGCTATCGCACTCTCATTGGACAGGAAGGTGTGAACTACCGTAAAATAATAAATCGTAAAAAGAGGTCGCATTTCATGAGACACAAGGGCGGTCATGCAGGAAGCGTGTGCCCAGACAAAAGATCACGGCTCCCTTTCATACAGTACCGTAAACAACTGGGTCACTTCGCATAGAGGGAAGGTCAGAGATTACAGAGACACTTCTGAAACTTCTCAAAGCAATCTCAGGTCTCCAATGGCAACTATAATGCATGTGTCTGTAACTAAACCAGGTATAACGTATTTAGCTTTTTAAAGCCATTAAGCTTTATCATTAATCATAAGTAATCACTTTTTTGTCTAATTAATTTAATGTAATTAATGGTTAACAATTCATCAGTTAACATTATTTGTGATTTGTTCTACACTTTTCCGCTTCACCGTTGTTCCTGGAGATCTACCGTCCTGTAGGTTTTCACCCCAACCCTAATTCGGCGCACCTGATAATTAGCAGGTCCACAAGATCTCTAGCTGTTGAATGAGGTGTGTTTTTTTTTTTTAGGGCTGGAGAAAACCTACAGGAGTACTTGAAGTATTTGTAAGAGTTGTGTTTCGTAGATAAAATATTCAACCCCCCCCAAAAAAAAAGTGTCTCTCTCACCTAGTGAGTGCAGGAAGGTGTACTCATTTGCAAGCTTTAGTTCCTCTTCCCTCTTTTTTTCAGTTCTTCTTTCCGGGAGGTGTATTCAAACAGCTTTCCCTTGGGAGGGATGGGGAGGGATGGGGGGGGGGGTGGACAGGGTGTCATTTTTCTACTTTTACCACAATGCTTTGCCCCAGGGATTTTCCTACTTTTTGGTGGGCGTTTGACAGTCTGTGACGGTGCAGTTTTAAATCCAAACTGCAGCCAACCACCATGTTACATGTAATACAGGCATAGCACAACAGCCGTGTGCAATAAACAGCGCAGTGTTGGGGCGTGTCTAGGGCAAACAACTAAAAAAAGCACCTTTTCTGGCTGCGTTAAAAGATGAGCCCTTTCTGTATGTCACAGGTCCTGAGGCTGCACCTTGGTGGCAGCGCTGATACGACTGCTAGTCTATCTCTGGCTCTCAGTGCTGTTTGCTCTCCATGTTAAATGCGCTTTTGTAATTCGCTTTACCTGAAAGAATCTGATTGAATTACAAAATTTTTAAATTGTAATTGTTGAAGGTGAATCTGAGTCTTAATAATGTCAGTTCAGACCAAGGTGAGGGGCTTGTTCCTTTTCACTGGTCGATTTAGAATTTTAATAGAAATTAAATTTATTCATTTTAAAATTCCAGTGACGTCTTATGGTTGGTAATCTGGGTTCAGAAGAACTTCAGAGAAGACCATTTGCAGCAAAAAACCAAAGAGTCAGAGACGGTTTCCTCAAGACTTGGTTGTTTCCAAAGTAAACTTGCGGCTGTGGTTAAGCTGACCGTGACATTGTTCTTTTGTGATGAGCATTTCTGAAAAATAGCACGGATGTGTCATGCTTTAGGTCCTGAGATCGGAGCCTAACTGTATTACCCTCATTTCTCACAGTCTGAAAATGTGTGAACACATTTTACCAGACAGACATACACAGTCCTACAGCGCAGAATCTCAATATCTTTGCCCTCAGTACTGTCTCTTTGCCCTGTTACACTCTGTTACCCCAGTACTGTCTCTTTGCCCTGTTACACTCTGTTACCCCAGTACTGTCTCTTTGCCCTGTTACACTCTGTTACCCCAGTACTGTCTCTTTGCCCTGTTACACTCTGTTACCCCAGTACTGTCTCTTTGCCCTGTTACACTCTGTTACCCCAGCACTGTCTCTTTGCCCTGTTACACTCTGTTACCCCAGTACTGTCTCCTGTTGTTCTCACTATTGAAACTGAATCATGTTATTTCTGCCCGTGTTTGTATTAATGCATTTGGTTTAGACTGCTGTGCATCTTAGATTGTTTGTCCTGAAGCATTTCTGGGGCATTGCAAGATGCTGTTGAAGTAAACTGTGTTGTTATCCTCATGGTGACTCTTACTGTCTGATGTATTGTTATTATTGTTAGTATTGCGGACGTTTTTGTTCATATTAGCTGTGCTGCTTTTTGTTGTTATTGCTGACGTTATTGTGTCCCTCCAGGCCACCGTAGTGCAGAGGACAGCTCCACGGATGCCCTGTACGCTGCCACGCGGCACGACGGCTTCAACGACGTGGTGCGCGGACGAATCCTGCCCGGAAACTACTTCCTGCTGAAGCGGTGAGGGCGAGCGGAGACTTCCTCTGACGCCGCCGTGGCTGCCCTGCTCATGTAGGAACGGTGCGCTGAAGACACTCGCACTCGGAGAACTGAGCAGTCAGAATTCATCAAGAGATCTAATCTGATCCTTCTCAGAATGACTGTCAATGACAGGACTGCGTGTTAGGTCAGACTCTCGTTCTGCTGCGTTCAGAGGAAATCTGTACTTCTCTGTGTGTGAGTGTGTGTGCATGTGCGTGTGCGTGTGCGTGTGCGTGTGCGTGTGCGTGTGTGTGTGTGACTGTGAGAGACAATGTGTGTGTGCCTGTGTATATGAGTGCATGCGTGCGTGCATGCATGCATGTGTGTGTGCGAGAGCACGTGTGTGTGTGTGTGTGACTGTGAGAGAGACCATGTGTCTGTGTTTGTGTGTGCGTGTGTGTGACTGTGAGAGAGACCATGTGTCTGTGTCTGTGTGTGTGTGTGCGTGTGTGTGTGTGTGTCTGTGAGAGAGACCGTGTGTGTGTGTGTGTGTACGGTGGGTTTTCAGTGCAGTGAACATCCTGCTGTGTGAGGTGATCTGACCCTGTGTCCCCCGCTGGCTCCTCCCCTTGCAGGAGCTACCAGCGCTACTTTCTGAAGGCCCAGCAGGTCCGCCGTCTGATAGCACAGGACTTCGCCCAGGTCTTCGGCGCCGGAGTGGACCTGCTGCTCACGCCCACCACTCTGAGCCACGCCCCCGGCCACGCCCACTTCATCCAGGAGGACAACCGCACCCGCAGCGCGCAGGAGGATGTGTTCACTCAGCCTGTCAACATGGCAGGTACACACACACACACACATACACACACACTACACACACACACACACACACACACACACACACACACACTACATACACACACACACACACACACACACTACATAAAATATATGAAATGCATGGTAAATGCAATGTGAAGATGATGAAGTCACTCTAGTTGAAGGCAGGGTTAAAGTTGTGGTTGAAGTATTGGCAGAATTGAGAAGTAGACGGTGACGCACAGCACGAGTTTAGAAGTTGGGGAAATGAGGGTAATTGCAGAATTGAGTAGAGGATGATGCACAGTACAAGTTTAGAAATTTTTAAAAGTTCAAAATCCTCTTTCTCTGTCTCTCTCACGCACTCAATATCTTTGTTTGTCTGTTCCCTCTCTTCATTCTGTCTGTCTCATCCTCTCTCTCCCTCCCTCTATCTTTCTCTCTTTTTTTAATTAAAAAATTTGAAACATTCTCTCTCCCCCTCACACCCTCCCCATTTCTCTCTCTATCCCCCTCTTTCGCTCTCTCCCCCCTCTCCCGCTCTCCCCCTCTTTCTCTCTCTCTTCCCCCCTCTTTCTCTCACTCCACCTCCTCTCCACCCCTCCCTCTCTCTCCCCCCCCCCCAGGTCTTCCTGCGCTCTCTCTGCCCACCGCGCTCTCCCAGAGCGCTCTTCCCATCGGCCTGCAGCTCATTGGCGCCGCCCTGCAGGACAGGAAGCTGCTGGCCGTCGCCGGGTGGCTGGAGCGTCAGGTGGCCTTCCCTCGGATACAGTTGCCGTGGGATACGGAGGAGGAGGAGGATGGTGGCGGCCTGGTGGAGAGGGGGCAGAGAGTGTTGTGACGGGGGGGGTGGGCATTTTGTGCTGGGGAAAGAGAGGTGACCAGAGCCGTTTGTGGCCTCAGGAACCCCGTTATTGGCAGAACTACTGTACGCTGTCAATCGCTGACTCGTGGCAACCGGGCAGAAACCATATTTTACCCTCTGCAGCAGATCAAGTCTGTGATTGGCAGCGGGCGGTAGCCCCGCCCACTTTCCTGTCGCAAGCGCTTGTGTTTTCTCAGAAAGCCCAGGAATCCTGCTCCTGGGAAGCGGAGCCGCCCGATTTCACCGTACGCAGGTTTCGTTCCGCGAACGCGTAAATGCGGGAGCCCTAACGTGGGCGGCGATGGGCGTCGCCTTTCGCTGTTTTGTGTAAATCAATGGCGCCGTGGCGACGGCTGAAGTGCGAGCGGAAGAAAGCGGCACATTCGCACGCTTCCTGCCACAAGCCACCCACAGTCCATCCCCCCTCCCCCTCCCCCAAAAAAATACTGGTATCGTGACAACCACCACCAAACCAGATCCTCAACTTCAAAGAAGCCCCACGACGTCATCATATGTTCTGCTTGAGGTTTCAAAAGAAACATAAATGTAGCGTGACTGTGGAATAAACTGCTCTTTTCAGTATGATTTGCATTTATGTTTAAAAGCCCGTAAAATGCAATAAAATTGCTTAAAGGAAAAAAAGGATTGTTTTTTTCTCCCCCATGTCTAGAAGTCTTTAGTGGTGACATATTAGCTCAGGTTATGGATCAATGAACTGGTGGATTATAAACAAAGATTTGTTGATCTGAGATGGCGATGGAGTAAATGTTGGGGAACGCTCTGGTTGTTTTTGGGGTTCACTTTCTTCTGCTGAGGTTTTCCGTTTAGTTTCACCTGTTCTGAAGCTCTGCAGTTCTTCACTCTCCCTGCGGGGGCGCTGTTGGATCCGGCTTCACTCTTCCATTGCATTGCTTACTTGCTCATCAGTGGCCCTTTATCTGAGTGATTTTTATGATCCTTACATAAAATCTAGTTCAGGTTAAGCAGCCTGTTTCTAACAGAAGTCCAAACTGGAATCTCTGAGTTATGTAAACCAGAGCTGAGGTTTAAAAAAATAAAAAATAAAAAACTATGATCTGTGGACGTCACCGTCCTACTGTGTCTGTGACCCTCTCTTAATCACAGACACCTGGAATGGGGGGGGGGGGGGGTGAGTGAATCGCTTCTGTGAATTGTGCGCGGCGTCTGGCCTGGTATACTCGCTTCCTCTTCCTCTCGATTCTGCTTCTCTCGGATGTTTCCTGCTTCCTCTCCTCCACTGTCTTTGTCTGTGGAAGGGGGGGGGTGCGGGAAAGGGGGGGGGGTGGGACCCGGTGCTGTTCTGCCGCGCTGCCCACCGAACGCCAGACTGGAGCGGTGAGACTCGGGCTGCTGGGCGCTGGTAGGCTGTGCGCTCCAGGATTAATACCACACGGCCTGTCCAGCTGGAGCCATCGGGAGGAACGCAGTGACAACGTGAGTGCATGTGCTGAGAGTGGGGGGGTGGGGGGTGGGCACTACAAGGCATTAGACTCTATTTTATTTGGTTTTTAAGTCATTTGCATTGGTGTCAGGACTGATGGTGGTCTGGGGGTTTGGTGTTGGGTGGTGGTTTTGGGACCAATGGCAGACCGGGGGCCGGGGGGGGGGGGGGTTTTCAGGTCGTTTCACAGCCTTGCTGGAACCCTACTGGAAAAGCCACGCTCGAAGAGAGGCCCACAGAAGCGCGGCCAGCGAGGTGCACTGTGGGTACAGGCGAGGTGCTCGGCAACCCGCGCCGCACGGCAACCCGGTCGGCCTCCAGGAAGCCGGAGGAAAAAAGGGGTCCTGTTTCGCGTGGCGGGCGGCGATAGCGCCTGCAACGGCGCAGATAACGCCGCGGCGCGCTCCCGTAACTCAAACCTGACGCCTCCGCGCGGCCGGGCTCATTTCCATATCTCTTCCCCCCCCCCCCCGTGTGTGCGTTTTCTTCGCTCGCGGTGTGTACATAGAAACGGAACGCCGATGACCGCCGACGCGCCCGCAGCCCGCCCGAGCAGGGCGGGGGGCCGTTCGAACCCTGATTGATGTTCGGGGGGGGTGTTCGGCGCCAGACACGGCGCGGTCGCATTCACAGGACTGGTGAACGCTCCGGTGTTCTCTCACCGTAAGTCACTCTGGATAAGTGTGTGTGTGTGTGTGTGTGTGTGACGAAAATGCAACGCGATCTATTTGTGCCCGTGTGTGTGTGTGTGTGTGTGTGTCCATCGTATACCGGCAGCCATTCCTCATTAATGTTGCAACATTACGGATTGGATTTCTCCATCACTGCAGCGGCTGTGGAATCAGACACCATAGAATAAGGGTTCGTAGAGCAATGCAATTACAGGCAAAAAAATAAAGGGGGGGGGGGGGGGGGGGGTGAGGTCTGCAAACAATATGAAACAAACTGTCCTCTGGGAGAGGGGAGCGGAGGGGGGGGGGGGATCCAGTCTCGAGGGAGGAGCGGTTGTGGCCGATGTTTCCCTATCAGGAAGTGGGCGAGTGCATATTCCGGAGGTGGATTTCCCTCTCGTTCAGCCCACCCTTCCGTGCATCCGTGCTTGCTTGCTGCGCTGCTGCTGCGTGCGTCGCTGTCGTGCGTGCGTGCGTTGGGGTCCGTGCGCGTGCGTCGTGCGCGTGAGTGAAACCTCGGCTCCGCGGGCACGGCCGATGCGCCGGCGCACGGGAGCGTGTTGACGGTAGCCGCCGCCACACACTATTCCCGATTTCGTTCGCTTATGGATACTTTTTAATTACCGATCGTCTTTCTTCTTTTCGACTTGGTGTGCTTATGTCGCCTTCCTTCCGTGAAGTCGCCTTTGTTGGTGCAACCTACATGTCTCCCTTTAGGGGTACGGTTTATGCCTGTCAGATAACCTGTCCGACCGTTCGTGGACACCTAAAAGCTTTTTGGACTCCAGGCGGCTGAAGCTAAACCGTCTGTGGACCCCGAAGAGTCCAAAGAGAAGGTAAACATTTCGTGTGGCTGACCCTGTCTTGTGCTAAAATCAGTTTAAGCACACAGTTACGGACAAACCTAAACATTTTTTTTTTTTTTTCCCCCGATGACCTTAACTGATCACGTGATTGGCTGGAAGGACAGCCTGCGTGCACAGGGGAGCCCCAGGATTGGGGACCCTGAAACCGCGCATCGAAAGGGTCCCTGTGATATGAGAGGTGGTGGGCGGTATCCCCCGCTGAATGAAATCGTCCGTACGTGATTCTGTGGCTAAATATGGGACCACCGCTGAGCGCTGCCACTGCCCACACCAGCGCAGCCACCAGTAATACTCCTCAAATACTGCTGTTCTGAATGTAACACTCCTCAGAGTATAATACTCAGGCTCTCCTGAATGTAACGCTCCCCAGAGTATAATACTCAGGCTCTCCTGAATGTAACGCTCCCCAGAGTATAATACTCAGGCTCTCCTGAATGTAACGCTCCCCAGAGTATAATACTCAGGCTTCTGTGGCTAAATATACCACCCCTGATGACGCTCGCCATGTCCAACCAGCGCACCGACCAGTAATCTCCTAAAATCACTCTTCTGAATGTAACACTTCCCAGAGTATAATACTCAGGCTGTTCTGAATGTAACACTCCCCAGAGTATAATACTCAGACTCTTCTGAATGTAACGCTCTTCAGGGTGTAACACTCCCCAGAGTATAATACTCAGGCTCTCCTGAATGTAACGCTCCCCAGAGTATAATACTCAGATGCTTCTGAATGTAACGCTCTTCAGGGTGTAACACTCCCCAGAGTATAATACTCAGGCTCTCCTGAATGTAACGCTCTTCAGGGTGTAACGCTCCCCAGATTATAATACTCAGGCTCTCCTGAATGTAGCACTCTTCAGGGTGTAATGCTCTTTAGATAGTAACGCCCTTCGGGAAGAAACACTCATCAGAGAGTAACTCTCTTCAGAGGATGACACTCTTCAGAATGTAACAGTCTTCAGAGTGTAATGCTCCTTAGAGGAAAACGCCCTTTAGAGGGCTGCTCAAGGCTGCCTGCAGTAGCCTACATTTTGTTCAGAGCAAGCAGACAAATAAGAGTTTGTTAGATCAGTCTTTCATGCTTGCATTACGTTCACATCCCATGCACCCCCAGCCCCACCCAACCCGCTAAACCCAGGTGAAACAAAAGGAGGAAATTAAAGGCTGCTCTTCCTTCCTTCAGCAGCAATGCAAAACATACAGCTCAACATACAGCTGGGGGGGGGGGGGGGGGTGTGTGTGATTGTGCAGGGGATGTGCGTGTGCGTGTGTGTGTGCGTGTGTATGTGTGTGCACATGTGTGTTTTTGGGGAAGTATAGGGGTTGTGTGCAGTAAAGTCCCTCGCAGTGGAAAACTGTAGCGAGATCTCAATCTTCTGCACCACCACCACCACACACTGCACGCGGTCCCAAATGTCACATGCAAATGAGAATTGCTTATCCGATGGCATTTTTCCCGGGGTGGCGATGGGGTAGTGACACCTGAGATTTAGGGAAGGAGGGTAGCCTCTCCATTTCCCCACGTCACACTCGGGCACATATACAGAGTATTAAAAACATGTAAGACAGACAGACAGACAGACAGAACAGACAGAACAGACACCGAACACACAGGCTGCGGACGCTGAATCGTTTACTTCCTCAGCCGAAGACCCACTTACTGAGGAGAGACGTTCTTCTGGTCCCCCTTATTTAAAATGAAGCCTGTCATATATATTTTTGAAATTGCAGTCTGAAAATACAGAAAACATGGAAGAATTTACTTTTTTCTTCTTTTTAGAAATTTTTTTTTAACAAAAGTATGATCACTCTATCCATCCATCATTTTCTAATCGTTTGGTACGATCGCTGGAGAGAGGACCTTCTTGTTTTTGCTGCATGCTTCAGCCATTTACATTACGTTACATTACATTTAATTGGCAGGCAATTTATCCAAAGTGACGTACAATAAGTGCATACCAAAGGTCATTGGAACAACTACAAACACAGGACCGATAAGGTACAATACTCACATTGTTCAGTTATTCATAGCCATGAACACATTAAGTCCAGTTCACACAGTGAACATTACTCTGACCTAACCTATGCTAAGTCAAACTAGGATGCAGGACACGCTACAACATCAATACAGTAATACAAAGCACAATATTGTGCTGGGTGGAGATACATTTAGATTTGATATTAAAGGGTTGATATTTACATGCGTATTTGTATAGTGGTATTTGCGTGTATATTTGTTTTTCCCATTTTACAAAAAAACTACAGCTATCTTCAGATCATTGGTGAAACATTTATTTCTGGGGCTTTGTGTCCCAGTAAACTCCTGTGGCTTTCGCTGAGCACTGAAAACCACGCTGTGTCAGGGAAGCTAGAATGCCTGCTTATCTTTGCACACTGGTGAGCGGACTTTGCATGATTATGACCGGGCCACTTGTTTTACATGGGCAAACGTTTGGACGGCGTCGAGTTCGTGTTAGTAACCTCTGCGGCAAGCAAATAAAACTTAAACTTGACAAACAAACTTAAACTTTACACAATGCGATTTCAATTTGACCCGCAGGGGTTTTGCATAACACTGTAACTCTGTAACTGTGTACACAATCCAAAGGCATACTATGCATGATTTCTCTGTTTACAATCAGAGAAGTCTCCTCCTCCTCTGTCTTCAACATCAGAGTGTCTGAACTGTGACCGGAAACTATCATCAGTACCGTGTCAAATAAAAATAAAAAAACCAGGCAAAACTTGGGAGGTTGCGCTTTTCCTAGTTCCAGAGACGACGAGGGAGAAAGCCAACGAAAATGGCCGCCCTTCAGCGGCGTGCGTGGCGGTCAGCTGACGGCGGGTGTTTGTGAATCATACGAATAAGGTGAATAAGAGGCGGTTGAGCTTGTGAGACCGTTACTTTACCATTAAACCAGGAAGATCTGGGGTGCAGACGGCGTGGGTTTCACTTGGAATGGGACACGCGGGTTCGCGCTCTGCTCAGAAACGGTCGATACGACGAGGTGTCTGTGTGTGGGGGTCGGGGGGGGGGGGGATGGGGTGCAATTAGCTTGCAGCACAGCACGCTGCCGCATGCTCTTTCTGTCTATCTGGATGCGGCTGAAGCAGCGTTCAGTCATTAAGGTTCATTTGTCTGACCCCTGAACGCCTCGGAGGAGGACCGCTGAATTCTGACGAGGGAGCGGCGATTAGCAAAAACACCCGAGACGAAAACACAGGAGCTAAATTTTTTTTTAATTAAAAGGCAGGTCAGAAAAATACGAGGTCAGCAACACAGCAAGGCCGTCGGCATCAGTTTTCCCTGGCGCATTGCCTGGGCAGGCTCTGAAAACAGCACCACACCACCTGCTGCATTCAGGACAGGACGTCCTGACGTCTCTGTATCTCTGTCTCTGTCTCTGTCTCTCTCTCTCACTTCCTCCCTCTCTTTCTCTCTCTCTCTCTCTCTCTCTCACTTCCTCCCTCTCTGTCTCTCTCTCTCCTCCTCCCCATCTCTCTCTCTCTCTCTCTCTCTCTCTCCCTCTCTCTCTCTCTCTCCCTCTCTCCCTATCTCAATTCAATTAAATTTGCTTCATTGGGAGGACAAAACACTACATTTTTATTGCCAAAAGCTTACAGTACTCTCTCTCTCTGAAATGTACTATATGTACCATGTATACTATACCATACCATATACACCATTTACACTATACTATACTATATATACCATGTATACTATAACATACTGCATATACCAGGTACACTATACTGTCTGGACCATACATCAAATGCCATAGAGTGAGGGGCAGAAACAGAGAAAAAAAATGTTGAGAGAGAGAGAGAGAGAGAGAGAGAGAGTGAGAGAGAGAGAGAGAGAGAGAGAGAGAGAGAGTGAGAGAGTCGGGATAATCACACCGTCTGGTCTGACTCACGGTCTGTCGTCAGGGAACCCAATCTGTACGTCGAAAGCAAGGCCTCCATGGCAACGAGCTGACCATATTAAATCTGCAAGCGGGAAGGGGGGGGGGGGGGGGGGGGAGCTCTGAGCTGCGTTTACCGACAGGAGCCGACTTTGTCATCCATGTTCACGGTTCTCATGCGCCATAGCTAAACCTACATTAGTGCTTCATCTGTGTAGCGTGTAGACCATCTCTGGTTTAACTGTGTTCTGTTCAGCTCTGTGTAGCGTGTAGACCATCTCTGGTTTAACTGTGTTCTGTTCAGCTCTGTGTAGCGTGTAGACCATCCCTGGTTTAACTGTGTTCTGTTCAGGTCTGTGTAGCGTGTAGACCGTCTCTGGTTCAAGTGTGTTCTGTTCAGGTCTGTGTAGCGTGTAGACCATCTCTGGATTAACTGTGTTCTGTTCAGGTCTGTGTAGCGTGTAGACCATCTCTGGTTTAACTGTGTTCTGTTCAGGTCTGTGTAGCGTGTAGACCGTCTCTGGTTTAACTGTGTTCTGTTCAGGTCTGTGTAGCGTGTAGACCATCCCTGGTTTAACTGTGTTCTGTTCAGGTCTGTGTAGCGTGTAGACCATCTCTGGTTTAACTGTGTTCTGTTCAGGTCTGTGTAGCGTGTAGACCATCCCTGGTTTAACTGTGTTCTGTTCAGGTCTGTGTAGCGTGTAGACCGTCTCTGGTTCAAGTGTGTTCTGTTCAGGTCTGTGTAGCGTGTAGACCGTCTCTGGTTCAAGTGTGTTCTGTTCAGGTCTGTGTAGCCTGTAGACCATCTCTGGATTAACTGTGTTCTGTTCAGGTCTGTGTAGCCTGTAGACCATCTCTGGATTAACTGTGTTCTGTTCAGGTCTGTGTAGCGTGTAGACCATCTCTGGATTAAGTATGTTCTGTTCAGCTCTGTGTAGCGTGTAGACCATCTCTGGTTTAAGTGTGGAGACGGAGTGTAGCACAGTGGGTAAGGAACTGGACTTGTAACCGAAAGGTCGCAGGTTCGATTCCCGGGTAGGACACTGCCGTTGTACCCTTGAGCAAGGTACTTAACCGAAATTGCTTCAGTATATATCCAGCTGTATAAATGGATACAATGTAAAAAAAAGTTGTGTAAGTCGCTCTGGATAAGAGTGTCTACTAAATGCCTGTAATGTAATGTAATGTAATGTAATGTGTTCTGTCCAGGTCTGTGTAGCACGTAGGCCATCTCTGTATTAAGTGTGGCCTATTCAGGCCTGTGTAGCGTGTAGTCCGTCCCTGTGTCAGACCTGCTTGTGGGGTGGGGGGGGACTGTGTGATTGTGCAGGGGATGTGCGTGTGCGTGTGTGTGCATGTGTGTGTTTGTGGGGAAGTATAGGGGCTGTGTTCCCCTGCATCACAAGGCATTGTGGGTAAGAGCTTCTGCAAAGTGAGGGAAATGTCACACATCTCTGGGAATTAAACGTGGGGGTGCATGTACAGCGACAGGGGGCTGATCACAAATGTAGTGTTAGAGGGAAAAATTTCGGATTTTTAAAAGGTTATTTCCTTCTGTTTATAACAGTGATCTTCATTCCTGGTCCTGGCAGGCTGCAGGGTCTGGTAGTTTTTGTTTTTGCCTTAAAATCAGCAATGAGTTCCCACCCAAGAAACCAAGTGAGGTGAGTAACCTGTGTAATCGACTGCTTTAATTGATCAATTACGTGCTGAGTAAATGCAAAAACCAACAGACCAGGAATTAACATTTAGACTACAGCCTGCTTGTAATTTCATTTTTAACATTGATTCTACTTTGCCAGTATTTTTAATAGGAGGGCAGTGAGCGGGCACTGCTGTGGTTTTCTGGGCCCCATGAAAAGATGTCACACTGGGACCCAGCACCCCAGGCCACCATTTGTGTTATTGCAAATAATCTATTCTATTAAAGCCAATGTCAGTAATGAAAAGTTATGAATCCTGATGTTCTGATGTTGTCTGAGGGGTCCTGTCAAGATCACTGTATTTTGAGCTGACGTGTTCTCTGCTTTCATACCAGTGCAGAACCCCCCGCCCCCCATTCTGTTCACCCCATGACCCAAAAAAAAAAAAAAAAAGAACAATGTGACCAAAAGCTTAAGTTCTGAGTCCGGTTAGCACATGTCAGGAGAGGGACATGTTCCTCTGAAAACATAGAGAACAAAAAAAAGAGGAATTTGTAATTCTACTGACTGTTCATTTAAAACAGACCCAGTCATTCAGCCTGAAACAAAGTGCTATTGCACTATTGCTATTGTCTGTTTTTGTTTTTTAATCTTTTTTTGGGTGGTTCCCTTTTTGGCTTCTCAGAACTTCTGTCCCTTCTCAAATGCCATTCCCACCCGGCCAATCAGCCACAAATACTGCTGCTTACACCCAAACCTGTTTTCTATTTTTACATAACGTAACGTAACATAGCATAGCATAGCATAGCCTAACATAACATAACATAGCATATCATAGCATACAGTAACATAACGTAACATAACATAATGAAGAGAACAGGCCATTCAGTCCAACAATGCTCGCCATTTTCCTGACTAAACTGTACCTAGTGCTCTGATTACCTACAGACTAGATGGTATCACTGTATCAAGCCTGCAGTTTCTGCTCCAGTCCTGCCTCTACTACAAAACCTGGCCAGCTGCTCCACATGGCGAGTACTGTGTGAAGAAATACTACATTTTTCCAAACTTCTCTCCATTCAGGTCACATGGTCCCTCCTATAGTTTTTCTCGTTCTGCCCATCTCTCCCTCTCTCTCTCTCTCTCTCATTTATTTAAATGCTTTATAGACATGACATACTGTATTCCATAATACATATTGCTAAACTGTATTGAAAACAACAATCAATCATAGTATCAATATAAAAAAATTTTTTGGGTGTTGTACCCCAGGAACAATGAAAAATGCAGAGCTTGGAGGTGGTTGTTCTCCTACATGTATTGTCAGAGAAGGGTACCTGTCTTCTACCTGCAGATTTACTGTAATGCCAGTCTTATGACTGTAAAAAAATTTGTGGTTAAATTCCAATTAGCTAATTAACAAATTCAGGTCTTGCATGTAGACTCATTCATCGGTGAAAATGAGTCCTTCCCATCACCACGAAGGCATGACGATTGTAAATAAATAAAAGCGCGTATCAAAACAACAAGGGGGAGAAAACAGTTGAGAACACACACGCTAAAGCAAAGGTCTGGAGCCGTTAAATTCAGGCTAAATTTGGAAGGTGTTTTTTTGTTGTTGTTTCTCGGGAACCATGGCAACCTCAGCGGTCTTTGTAATCCCTTGCTCAGTGTGTGATTGTGACTGCCTGTCACTGCTCTCTTTGGCCATGAAAAGCTCTGCCTCAAGCAGAGGCCCAGGGTTACTTGCCCCCCCCCCCCCTCACCCCTCCATTTTGCCAAAACCTCAGCCAGTTTTCATTACATTTTTTATAATCTGGATGTATTAGGGGAGATTTGTTGAGTATTCCGTGTTGAATATACGCTATAAAATGCTCAGTGTTCATTTAACTCTAACAGTGTTTATGTGAATCCAGTCTGGGATGAAAAGTACTCCCTCAGAGTTGCTTTAACACTGAACGTTTTTCTGTGTGTATCTCATGGTGTTTTTGATTTGATTTTTGTTTCGTTATTAGTATCAGTGTTTTCAGCCGAAACTGTTCGGGCTGGGACTGGATTTTCCACAGCCTGGTGGGGATGGAACAATGAAAGCGGCTGTTTTCAAATCATCCCCCAAACCCTCCGTCAAAACAAATCCCCGAACACTTTCATCAAAGGCCCACCAATTCAGCTCATTGGCCTCCCTCTGGGCGCTAGGCAACCAGTTGACAACAACAAAGTCTCATAGCCTTGTGACTCTCCTCACTGCCTGAGCGTGGATCTGCACCCCACCAACCGCCTCCCTCCGTCCTCTACTTACCATCTGCCACTGACCAACCACCACCCTCCATCTGCCACCCGCTAACACCACTGACCAAACCTCCACCCTCCATCCGCCACCCATCAAGCACCATCCACCAACCTTCACCCGCCAACGGCCACCCTCTACCCGCAAACCTCCATTCGCCACCCGTAAGCCACCACCCTCCATCTGTCACTCACCGCTGACTAAACACCACTGTCCATCTGCCAACTGCCACTCTGCATCCTCCACCCGCCACCCTCTATCCTCCACCCCCCAATCGCCACTGACCAACCACCACCCTCTATCCTCAACCCGCCAATCGCCATTGACCAACCACCACCCTCCATCCACCACCCGCCAACGTCCTCACAGCAGCCGCCTGATGCTGCTGACGATGTTTCCACACAGTCTAACTTGTCTGACGACGTCATGCTTGCAACACTGAATGGGTAAAATTTCCTCAGAGCAGGAGACAAAATCGCACACAGCGATGCTCATCCAACAAAAATAGATCCAGTGCAGACGCAACCATTAATACAACTCAAAATTTTGCCTGGGGTGGGACTAAATTAAAGACCTGGTGGAGAAATATTAACATAAGCCAAGAATATATGTTCTTTTGACAGGAAGTGCTGTCACTGGACTGTCTAAATGCAGTAACAGCTCACTACATGGTTTTGTTTTGACTTGTTTTGACTCATCTGGAGTAATGTGACTGGGGAACTTCAGCTTCTGCACTCAGTGGTGCAGCCTTGCTTGAGAATATCCAAGTCGTATGCATCTTCTGAGGAAAAAAATATGCAGATACTCACTTTCAGGATAAGAAATGAAGAATCTGAATGAAATGGGAATTAAATTAAAATAAGTTTGAAGAAGAGGCAAGGTTAATTTGAGAGCCGAACATTATTTTATGTTGAGTGACTGAGTGCAACCGCGGCACAGTGACAAGCAATCATGTAGAAGAGAGTTAAGTAATTGCTTTTACAAGCAAAAACGAAGCCTCGCGCAGCAAGTAGTGAATCCAGTCAAGGGTGTTTTGTTGCCCAAAGAATAATTACGAGAAGACTAATGAGATTTGTGCTTGCTTCCAGTAATGTGCTGAAATTATTCATTGCAGGAGATTGTAAACACTTTGTTGCCTATTTACAGTTCATGTTTCAAATAATATGTCTGTATTTTGGACTTATGTGTGGACTTTACTGCTCATATCCATACACAAATGTAGTGAAATATTTCTTCTGTTTCCCAGAGTCCTTTTCATCCAGCCCGGCTTACTGTGGACACACACACAGACTTCCCTGCATAAAATTCCTGCTAAGACCAGCTGGGATTCTACGCTTGTTTAAGATGGTTTGAGCTGTGTTTTCGTCAATTTCTAGCTGGTCGTAGTCGGTCTGTGGCTGGTCGAAGGTCTGTCAAAGCTGATTAATCTGGTAGAGTAACCTTGTGGTCAAAATTGGTGGACTAGTAGACTATGCTGGTTGGTCAGCTGTTGATCAGCTAGATGACCAGCTAAAAGTGTTGAAAACAGGCTTTAATCAGCTTGACCAGCTTAGGCTGGTTGGAGCTGGAATTTTCAGCTGGTTTCAACTCAACAGGCATCCCTTGTAGAAGTTTGGTTGAACCCATTCACATTTGTCTCCACCCCCCTTCCCCCAACCCCCATTCGCTCTGCAGGTGAGCTTGTTTTCAGACCAGGTCACATGCCTGGGCTGAGGTGAAGTGGTCATGCAAGTGGAAGGAGAGTGCCCCCCTCCCATCACTGAAGGGTCATCAGAGCCTCCCTAAAGTTTGATGGAGCACAGAGTGGAATCTCTGAAATGTATACAGGGATGGAAAAAAAAACAAAAGAAGGAAAGAGAGTGAGAGAGAAGGGGGGATGGGGGAGGAGAGAAAAAAGAAAGGTCCTTAGCTGGAGA
Source organism: Anguilla rostrata (assembly GCF_018555375.3). NCBI lineage: Eukaryota > Metazoa > Chordata > Actinopteri > Anguilliformes > Anguillidae > Anguilla > Anguilla rostrata. The sequence continues at coordinate 74,577,524 of NC_057933.1, read as the reverse complement.
GACCCCCCCCCCGCGGCTCACCCACTCCTTCTTGCCCCTTGACCTGCACTGCTCGAACAGGACAATGCAGGCCTTTGTCAGGTGATCATGTGGGCGGAGAAACAGGAGGTTACCGAGTCAAGGAGTTCCCATAGCGACAGGGTCGGGGGGGGGGGGGAGGGAGTCGTCCAGGTCAGGGTGTGAAGGGGAGTTTCAGGTGCATTCCTCTCAGGTACTGAGAACACCTCCCCCCCCCCCTCCCGCACATCTCCTCAGCAGTGTAACAGGACCCTGGTCTCTCTCTCTCTCCATTATTTATCAGGACCCTCAATAATTAAGAGCTTTCAGAGGCTTGTGTCAGACGCTTAGGTGTGTTTTCAGGTTTCCAGAACACTGCAAGGCAATGCAATGTGTACGGGGGGGGGGGTCTCTGCAACCCCTCCTCCAGCAAGAGCAACGACACAAAGAGGTTGAAGGTCACCCGTTGTCTGGCTTGCCTTATTTGCTGGGGCTACCACCAGGCTGATCTCATATAGAGGCGAGACTGGAGTTATAGGACTGGAGTTCAACCTGCAGACACTGTGGCCCTCCTGGACTGGAGTTCAACCTGCAGACACTGCGGCCCTCCTGGACTGGAGTTCAACCTGCAGACACTGCGGCCCTCCAGGACCAAAGTGTGAGACGCCTGCCACACCCTCAAACAACCACAAAAAACTGCACGTGGAAACTTATGTTTCTGACCGGGAGTTCAAAACCGATGGAGGTTTGCAGATAACATTAAGCACACTATTTGCTCAAGATAACATAAAAGCCTTTCCGCATACTAGTTCAATAACGTTATCTGAAATCCTGAAATTATCTAAAATTGCTTTTCATTGTACAGCTGTGGGAGACCTTTTTTTCCGCACATAGTCGGCATAACATTGCCTGATAACCTCAGGTATGAGCGTTCAATTCACATCCCGAACAAAGGAAGCATTCTTTTTCAATTGTTTGTTTCTTTCTCTCGTCTTTTTTGAATGTTCACAGTTCACATAGCGCCGCGTTGGCTTGTCTGGCTGCTTCCTGGTGCCCGGACTCGATAGCAGGCAGGTAGACCTTGCCGGGAACGTGGGTCAAAGGGAAAGGGAAGGTTTTCGGGACGGGTCCTGGTTTCGCGTCGGAGTTGCAGGAATTTACAAGGCCCGGAGTGGGAGCCCGAATCTCGGGCCTGGCATCAGCGCTAAGCAGCGCAACGGGAATGAAAGGGCAGAGCAGTACAGCGGGAGGCAGTGTAGTGTAACGGGTAAGGAGCTGGTCTTGTAACCTAAAAGGTCACAGGTTTGATTTCCCGGCACCTTGAGCGAGGTACTTAGACCTGCATTGCTTCAGTATATATCCAGCTGTAATGCGATGTAAACGTAAATGTAGAAAAATAGCGTAAGTCGCTCTGGATAAGATGCCTGTAATGTGATGTGATGTAAAGCACAGCGTGTGCTCTGTGGCCTCACGTCAATAAACCCGGCATAAAACGCTAGGGGGATTTAAGAAGTTTTAAACTCCGCAGAACGCAAATCTCTATCTCCAGTACACCCCCCTGCAATCTCTATCTCCAGTACACCCCCCCAATCTTTATCTCCAGTACACCCCCCAATCTCTATCTCCAGAACCCCCCCCCCACCCCACCCCCCTGTGCCCCCCGGTCCGCAATTTCACCTACCCAGCAGACAATTATGGGTTCTCAGAACATCCCCTGAGCGTTAAGCCACAAGGGAGGACATTGTAGCAAGAATGGCCTTAGGATGTAATTTCCATATTCAAATTCAAGAATTTGAATTCATTTTCATTTTTTTATCATGCAATGCCATCAATGTTATCAATATTCAACATGTCGCTCATCAGTCAGAACTTGACATATGATCTGTGGATATCCTCCGGCTATTTGATGCCTGTCAATCAGCCAGAAAGCATCCACAAATTGCTATGGGTGCTGCTCCATAGTACACAATAGTACACTTCACAAATCTCCAACTGAAAGGTTGCAACTGACATCGATTCATCACCTGAGAGTGATTAGTGTTTGTATTTAAAACAAAGACTGGTTCTCCAAAAGTCAAAGAAATATGTGCATTTTTGGGTGAAATAAGCATGAAATAAGGTCTGGTTGTACAATAATAAGAATCTGAAATAATGAGATCATTTTACTAAGTGCTTCCACAGATGTAATGACTAAAACATAATAATTGCTGTCTCTGCTTAGCTTGAACAATGGGAAAAACTGAACTATTCACATTCTCAGTAAAAAAGATTCTCACAACCATGGAAACATCACAAAGATCAGTTGGCAAGAAACACAATCATCTGTTCAGACATTTACTTTCATTCATCTCAGAAATCCATCTTAGTTGGCAAGTGTACTTCAGAGGCTATTTTTAACCAACAAAATGTAAGAAATTACAGGACAGAGACCTTGGTTTCTACCTCAGAATAAACTGTGATTGGCACATTGGACTTTGATTGGCACATGCGACCTTCATTTTTCCAGGAGAGTTGGCTGAGAGCAAAGTCACACTTTTAGTGACAGCTCATAATTGGAAAGAAAATGCACAAAGACACCGCAAGCTGGACAGTGTGGGTGCCTCGTTTGACTAATAGTAGCAGCAGTTGTAGTAGTAGCAGTAGTAGCAGCAGCAGCACCGGTAGTAGTCGTAGTAGTAGCATTAGCTGCAGTAGTAGTAGCAGCAGCAGCAGCAGCAGCAGCAGCAGTATCCAGCCTGGGAATCAAACCTGTGTCCTTTAGGTTACAAGACCAGCTCCTTAACCATTACACTACACTACTGCCCCATCCAGAAGCATCCAGAATTCAATCTCGGTTGGCTATTCTATACTCCGCAGCTGCAGCAGAAGAGGTTTGTGTGTTTCCTCCAGGGCCCAATCGGCTTTGCTCAGCTGTATTTGTTTAGAACAAGAGTGCCGTTTATCAGCTGGGAGCCACCAATAGTGAGCTGAATTATTTATCCGCCTTGGTCTTAAAAAGGCCAGGCGCGTTTTCCTGGGTGACCGAACTGCCAGGATGGTCCGCGGAAAACCCCTGGTGCTGTAGAAAAAGTTTGCCTCAAGCAAAAAGCCTTCATGTTTTCCATGTCCACAATCTATGACTGAGATTCTGAACCTTGGTCCTGAAAATCAGGTGCTGTGTGTTCCCCGGCCTTTGTTTCGGCTGAGTGCTCAATTGGTTTGGCTCAGCCAATGAACCAAATACTGAGCACTTTCAGCATTTAAACTGAGGTTATTGTTCATGAAAGAAATTAACTTGTAAAATTTTATATTAGTATTATTGTTATTGTTATTATTTTACTAATAAAGAAATGCAGCCCTTTACAATGCATTGTCTGTGTCAGCTAAATACTGAAATGTTTATACTGTAATAAACTGTATTAGTGATTCATTAATACCAAAATGCCATCTGGCTCATGTTTACGAACTGTATAGGAAATGAAGGGATTTTTCAGGTGGTACTGCGGGCCAAGGACTCAGCCCAGAGGAACCCCACTCAGAACACCTTGTTAGCATTTTTGCATTCTCAGCCCCCCCATCGAGTTCTGTCCTTTTTTCTGTTTCAGTGCTCTCGAAAGTCGGGCTCACTGTACCATGATGGGAGAGGCAGGCTTTATGAACACAAATAACCTGTGTAGGCCTGCAGTACCGTGCCCTGTTGACAACTCATTGATTTGAACCAAACCTTTGTTAAATCGTACCTCGGAAGGCCAGGTCTTTGTCTCAGTTCAAATGCTTTTGATTGGCTAATGCAAGGTGGTGCTGATTGACTGGAGTCAATCTACCACTGAATCTGAGTTGTCGTGTGTACTGATTTATATGATACTGAACATATTGAGCAGAGGGGTGGGGGGGGGGGGGGTTGGGAGGGGAGAGGTGGGAGAAATCCTGGACCTCGCCTCAAAATCAGCAATAAGACTGAATACAAAATGGCTGCTTTCCAAGCACCCAGGTTTCGAATTACGGGGGGGATTGGGGGGGGTCTGACCCCCCTAATTAAGACTTGGACCCCCCCAAAAGAGATAAAAACAGCAGGTCGGGGGGGTCGAAACATTTATATATCTTTCTTACCTGTAATTGTAAATATTACAATATGTTTCCCATCAGTGGCATCACTAGGGTTGGCGCCATCTCAAGTGTCCAGGCCAGAACTTGATCTAAAATTTGTGGTTTGAATTGTAGAAGGCAGTTGGAGAGGTAGAGATCTGAAGAATCTTCAGCTTCTGTTATACTGATGAAGTGGCACAAAGTACAACCCTTATGAAAAAATAAAACCTAAAAGTATACTTCAATAAATCAAAATAAAATAAAATGTATTTTGAGTAGCCTATATTCTTAAATCCTTCGTAAAACTAAGATGCCCCATTTTCTATAGTTAAAGTACTTCCTGGAACTATACTTTTAAGTAAACCACTTATGAACTGCTTCTAAACGTTGTATCTTAAAACTATTTTTTTAAATGATAGAAGTTTACTTCTGGAAAGTAAAGTTAAAGTGCACTAAAAGCCGGCTACCAGGGATTTAGTTTCGGCATGCTTTTATAAACGTACTTTTATTAGGAACCGAACAATATTCTCCACGCATAACCTGCTACTCAAGGTTATATACGTTTGTCTATACATTCCTGGATAAAAATGTGCAGAATAAATTTTCGAAATGAAGGGCCGAACAGCGTCTTGGGCTGGTAAGTTTCAGCACAATTCCATCTCTTCCTTGGGGTATTTTATACGGAGTAAACGCAAAACACATTTAGCCGTGAGATACAGCAATACGGGGCGAGGACAAACCGTACAAACCCTTCGCAAAATGACCTGACCAAAAATACTGCCCAAGAATCCCTGCTCCCCATAAATTTTGGCATAACTGTTTATGGAATGTCGTCTTATTTTTTTGTTCAGAAGCTTAAGACGGCCATTCCAGCAACAGCGGCGATCTAGGAAGGCGATATCAGCGCTTCCACTTTGGCACCTGAAAGGGACACCCAGAGGAGCATTGATTGGGCCGAGGAAGCGGCAAGGTCGTTAGGTAACGGGAAACCACGCTAGGCCTACTCTGTCCGCTCTCGAAAAGAAAGGGGAGATGTGGAAATAAGTTGGCGTGATAAAGGTAACGGTGGGGACAGGTATCCGTGTGTTCCGTTTGATAATAGGCGACGGCTTCGGTTGCTAAATAACGTTAGGACGTTTTCACGCAACAGAAGCCAGTCATACTGTGGCAAAAAACTATGGATCTGATACGATACGTAGCCTACTGAAAATCGGGATCCGAATGTTTGATGTGGCCAGTCCTTTTGCATACGTCTCCAACGTGTTAGTGATGTTAACCTGTTGGTTGAATTTCATCCCTATCCTTCGGCCATGTTACTTGGCTCGCCTGCAAAATGGCTTGAGATACAGGACAGCCATGCTACGACGGACCCAACATTAGCACGACCCCTCGAGCGAACACAAGCCCCCATCACAGAACAAGCGACCTTTTCTGAGTGCAGAATAGCCACTGGGATTATATTTGGCACTAAATAACTTCAGTGCGCATCCAGAAAAATATATAGCGTTGGAAACAAATTAGCCAATTACGTTTTGCAGAAACTTCTTCCTTGTACTTCAAATTTACATTTGCAATCGGAATGACATGGCAGAATAAAACTGCCCATCTCTTCCACCATTAGCGCTGATAATTCACCTCGGTTTCATGGCCAAAGACCTGTTAAATTTCTAGGCAGAAGAAAAACTGGTTGGATCAATTAAATTAAATTACACAGATTAAACTTTGGAATTTAATACACTTCAAATGGATTGGCATGGCAAGAATGGCCATTTTTGATTTGGGTTTGTTCATGACACAAATTAGGTTATGGTTTACCACTGGCCACGAGAGGAAAAATGTCCCTGTGCATGTTGTGTGATCAAGGTTGTACAAGACGGTCATTTATTTTCCCTGTGCAATCAAAGGAATTTGTTTCACATTAGTAGCCTACGCTCTAAAAATTAAGATTTGTCCGCAGTTTCAGAAACCGCTTGCACGAGCCTGATCACACCTGGGAACACCGGAATATGGAAAGGACTTGTTCAGTTACCAGTCTACGAAAATCGTGTTCAGCAGTGGGATCACAAGTTAAAAATCGGCTGTCAAGGGAGAAGAACTGATCTGGGGTTCTACATGAAGCCAGCACTGAGCCAGCCACACCCCAGTCCATTTGCAGTCAAAAGACATTAAGTGATTTTTTCTTTTTTTTTGGAGATTGTTGGAAGTGCAAGCATTCCCAAGTCCTGCAGCTTCATCTTTTCTACCAAATCCCATTCCAATATTCTTCTGGTTCCCATGGGAACCTACAGTGCCTGAAACTCACATGGATACCAGCCCAGTACTCCCACCCAATCAGCTCAGGGAAAAACACCTCACCATCCACATGCTGGTTTGGACTAGCTGTACATTTCGTAATATGGCCTTCAAAAGGAGACAGTTAGCCTGCACAGCAGCGCGGGTCACAAAAGGCTGTTTCCACACAACTAATTTTCTTTGTAGGAGAGCAGTTATTTTCTACCTTTGACAACAAATTTAAAGTCACCTTCCCACCCACAACCACAATCACCTCCAACACAAAAGGAAATTAAACCTGCTGCATGGTGGGTGTAAATGGTCCTTGGGGACTCACTGGCCTGCCAGAAACACACTAGCACTAATACGCTGAGGTACGTGTACAAACCCTGGTGCAATTCCACATCCATTCCACTAGGGGCATCTACAAAACATTGGCCACTCCGGTCAATGTCCTGTAGGACTGAGAGAAGCCCTGCATCAGCCAGACAAGATTTCAGAAACTTCAGTAGGACACATTGCAGAACAAAAGACAAACGATTAATCTTTAATTTATTGTGTATTAAGTGAGATTATTCCCTGAACTAAAAGTACATAACAATTAAACATTTATACAAAAAAAAAAAAAAAAAAAAAAAAAAAGACTACGTGCAAAAGCTGAATTCTGTGAATTAAACTAGTCTGAACAATCAACTCGGGCCATAGAAAAAGGAAAGATGCCAGAGCTTTACAAATTTTAAAATACCATAAAATAGTTGAATAACTTACATTTCTGGCCAAAGTGCAGGGGCCATTGTGGATATGGCCGTGGGAATGAAAATTTAAACATTACCAAAAAAAAAAAAAAAAAAGAAGCTCAAAGCCCAACTCAACTGAATCGCCAATTAAAACGATGGCTTGAAAATATGATACAAACAGGCCTCAATCAACATCGCGCATTACTGTGTTGATTTCCTGGGCACTTGTGAATTTAAACATTCAAGAACGATTCCAACCAGTACAATAAACTACACAAATCAGTGGCCTTTCAAAGAGGGGGTGGGGGAGAAGAGGGAGAAAAGCATCCCGTTTCTGTCCTGGACTCCAATGGCAATGCCAAATGGAGGGTGGGTCTCGATATTTGTGGCGTGGCTGGCCGGCCGCAAAGTAGATCATCTTGGTCAAGACACCCGCAGGGAGACGAACATCCACGGGAGAGAGAGAGAGAGAGAACGTTCCCGTCTGCTCAGGTTTCTTCGTTTCCTCGCTTCCGTCCCGATTGCAAACTCCACCTCCCTCCTCGTGTTGGGTAAAATGATCGCCTTTAAGGATTTTCAAAGGAATGGGGGGCAGGTGAGGGGGGGGGTGGCGAAGAGGAAAAGAAATAAAATGACTTCTCTTTGGATGGCCGTCTCTTCATGTTGGCCGCTGGATGTTACAGTCTTGGTTGATTACTGAGCGCTTGGGGTTTTTTTTTTTTTTTTTCAGGAGCGGCTGCACACTAGAGAGGCTGCCATGGCAACGGGGAGAAGTATGGAGAAAGGGCCACTCCGCGTGAAGGACACAGCCCCGCTTGGAGTGGTGAAGTTATTTGCCTCGGTGTAAGCGCTGGTCAGCATCATAGTAGAGTTGTGGGCCATGGTGACGGTGTGGTTAGCGGCTGGGGTTGCCATAGTCGCATTAGAGCGGACCTGTGGCGGGGGATGAGGAGGGAGAGATTAAATGTGTGCACTGAACCTTTATAATTGGCTTCACTATGACACAGATCACAATCGATATATTCTAGTTGGTTTGTCTTTAAATTTTTTTATTGTCAAACTGTTCATTATCAATCATGTCATTGAACCCAGATAATGGTACAATTTCTAAAGTAAACGCGTATTCTAAAAATCAGACTACATCTTTGACAAGCTTTCTTCAAAACCAAATAATCGTACGTAATAGCCTACAGCGTGGACACCCACCTTAGTGTGACCCTGCCAGACCCGGCTGGTACGTTAAAAACCCTTTAGAACCGAAACTTGGGGCAGAAACTGCGCCCATAATTTGTCGATAAACAATCATTCTGGAAGAGTGGCAAATGTGGAGGTGGCGCCCAGTTTCTATGGTTTTTCCGCGAAAGGCATATGTGGGTTGCGATAATTGATTGAAAACGGCTGTAGACGGATTGCTGATTAGCTGTCGAATTACAGAGGCTTAGGAGGTAGGTTTAATCGGCTTGAAAAATACGAATAAATCGTATTGTGTTGCTAATCTGAAGTAGCCTACTCCATTTGGTACCCCAGAACGGGATATATGAGCCCCGTGTAAGATCGTAAATGGATCGTCTTTAAGGACGCCTCTCCAATTTCCTTCAGCGCGGCCGCGCGGAAAGTAACCACCTCCGAGAAAAACAGTAACGTACACCTATAGGTTACTTTTCAAATATAGAATCCGTTAGGGGGGACTTCGCAGCTTTACAGCGAGCGTTAACAACTGTTAAGTAACAAAGTTATACTAGTTATCGATACAAATGTTAGTCTTCACACTTCAGTTTTGCACAGTATTAAACGGAATATTAAACCCACAAATCATCCCATCACGCGCGACGCTTAAATAACGGACGGGCAAAAAAAGCTTTGGAGTCAAAGCGCGGCTTTACACTACAGGATGCAAACGGCGCAGGCACATCCTTCGACCACCACAGTTAACAATTGCAGTTCTAGAAAAGCACTTTCGAAGAAAGTGACGCAAATTCAAATTAATCACATTAACACTGAAAAATGCCACAAGGTTATATTAAATTACATCTGAAATGCGAACAGTTTCCTACATTTATAGGCGTGCGTTTTCACGAGGGGAGCACTGTGTAGGTCATTTTAAAAAACCAAAATTGATTTAATAAAAAGCAGATAAAAGTTGAATAATCAAAATGAAACTGCGGTCTAGTTTAAGTAATAAAATCCAATCTATCATATAACATAGCGTGCTGACGAGTTTGTAGAACAACTCACAAGAGAAATAAAATTGAAATCATACCAGTGTTGAAAAACATGTGACTAGCACAAGCACTCCAAGGTAAGCAGCAGTCATTTTAGTCATTTTGATGGATATATTTGGCCCAAATCTTGCTTTGTAGACTGGTCCCACCACACGATTCTGCGTTCTGATCAGGCGGCTACCCTTCAGAAGGATCTTTATATCGCCAGAAATGACTGACAATGTGACGTAACCAAGCTAGGGCGCACCCCCAAATCCACCTGCCCGGGCTTGGTCGGGAAAAAATTAAGGTAGTATAATCATCCAAAATCATCCACATTATAACAACTCACCTGCAAATATTACATTTCCATATATGAGAGGATGAGAAAGGATAACCGTACGTTTAAAACGCTACCTGTATTGTCATAATGAAATATAAATAATTTCACTTAGATTTTTGGACAAGTTTGTAAGGATTTTCAAGCGCGACAGGAAACGCCTACACAGTCCTTTGTTGATTTTCATTAACAGTTGAGATTTATAATGTTCACTGTATTTCCTCCGTTGGATTGCATTACAGTTTCGCGAAGGTATGGCGATCATTTCGTTTGAGATCATGTTAATTGGTCTTATGTGTTTACGTACTTTCTACCCTTACACTTCAGTAGGCTACAGGTATTAGCCTACATAAAACCAATTAAATGAGTAGCCTAGGCCCAAGCTTATATCTTGTAGCCGAAATAAAATGGCACAGAGTAATGTTTTTGAGATGTTTAACCTACTACCTACCAGAGATTCGTCTGTTAATCATCAGGTTTGCTTCCACCAAGGCTTAAGTGCAGCTCCCCCCTTTATACAATCTTACAGCATCCTCTAGCGTTTAATCGACATATTGCAATTCATTTTTTTCCGGGACCGTTCAAAAAAAAAAAAAAAAACACCATTGTTTCATCAGCACGAAAATGTTCAATTAAACATAACATTCTAATCACATATTTTTAATTTTACATTTTAAAGGGTTAAACAGTCTGTGTTTATTTTCCATGAAAGCTCTAGCCTAGATGTCAAACGTTAGCCTATACAAGGCATTCAACCATATCGAGTAAAGTGACTAAATTGTACAGTAACACACACGAGTTGTGTTGCATTCACTTTCGTGTGCCTCTTTGTGAATTGTACGACAATAAAAAGAAAATCGTACGGGTTTGAGAATTCCGGACAGAATTTTTTCAAGTAGCCTTTGTTGGCCCAGGTTCTCTGGACGGATTGGGGTGCTATCAAAACGGATCTTTCGATGTATTTTTAAAAAAATCTTTGGTGAATCTGCGTCTGATGTTCCCAGTTTTGTCTGTAGAGGGCGCTCTCTTTGAGAGCCTGTCTTTGAAGCTTGCGTGCTTTTAAGCTTTTGGCCACGGACCCGCTCTGTGCTAAAGCACGGCAGCTAGCTGCAGCTGTTTTTAGCGCACGTTGCTATTCAAGGTGAAAGAGTGGAGTGAATGAAGATTACAGACAAAATAAAACTACAGGTATGTGACTGTGCAGCGCGAATACTCTCTTTAAAGAGTATTTGCGAGTATCTTTTATAAAGAAATGCTCTGCGTGGTTCAGAATTCGCAGCTTCAACCTGACCCACTGTGTGGGTGGGTGTGTATGCACACACATAGTTAGCTAGCGTCCAGCACACATATAAGCAACTTACTGTAAATTCGCATGCCAGCTAATAGTATCTAGTATCATGTCATCACAAGATCACATCGAAACAAGAAATGCATTTGGGAATTTTGTATACGTTGTATTATACATTTTTTCAAATTATGTAATTATCGCTAACGTTAGCTTCCTAGTCGTTAGCTAGTTAGCACTGTCAGTCACAATTCATTATAATTAATCAGCCACTGCCAGATAAGTTTAACTGCTGGTGAAAGTGGGGGGTTAATGTTAATTGAAGAAACTGATTGCCGTCAAAACCAGATATAGAAACGTTTCTATATCTATGGTCAAAACGGCCTGCTGTACTTCATCACAACTAAGCGCTAACCGATGTAGCGAGCTGCCAAGTGATTGATTTTTGACATCAGACGTGGCCTGTATTCCGAATGAAAACGAACCATGACATCATGAACGAGTTTCGTTAATAAAAATAAATCTGTGTCTGATTTGTGATTTCGTCACAAGGTCGACGCTGCCTGACAGTTGGTAGCCACTTGTGACATGTTTGCTGTGTCTGTTCTGTTGACCTTATAGTAAAATTGTTACAACGAACACGAATCGCAGCACCCCTTCGTTTATCGTGGACTGAAGCTTTCTGGGAGGAGATCGTGCACGTGCAAATCTGGCCAACAACAAATGTTAGCGTTCGAGCAAAAAGTTCGAATTCCGGCACAAGAGTGGTTCATTGTGTTGCCTGTTGATGAGCTCTTGTAAGTTATTGATGTTTTGATGAGCCGCAGAATATATACTTACGCAAATTCATTGAATCAATTAAGCATACATTCGGATTTTTACCATTTATTTATTTTCATAATTTCCAAACCATCCTCATTCTAGTGTGTATTAACACATTCCATTGTCACACTCGAGTCGTTAATTAGGTTCGTCTAATTTTGTTGGATTCCAGTGGTCTGATTTTTTTTCTGTACGCCACATTGGGATGATGCAGTACAGCATAATCTGAAGGAAGATTTCGCAGAAATCTCTATAAATGGATTCCCGTTGAATGAAAAATAATCAGCAGAACTTTTCTTGGGGAGATAACTCTAGAAATATCTCCCCAAAAAAGTTAGATATCACATAGGATCTCATCTAATTAAAAAAATAACAAAATCGTCCAAACTGGGGCAGTTGCAGTGTGTGTTTCAGGAGATGGAACGGGATTAACCGATGAAATCGGTTTTGTCCTCGCGATTTATACAGGGAATCCAAAAAATCCAGCGAGAAAGAATATCCAGAGATGCAATGACTTGTTAGTTTTTTATTTTATTTGTTAATGTCTCTCTCTTTTTTTTTTTTTTTTTGCATTTTCCTGTAGGGGTGACCATGAGAGGCTGGAGGGCACAGGCGATCATTTTGAGGCGTTTAGCGGTACTGACCTCCTCGCCCCGAGACGCTTCGAGCCAGAGCTCCCGTGGGACGGGAGCGTGCCCGAGGACTCTGCCCGCTCGCCAGGTGTCTAGCTCCGTTTCCACGGCAGCGCTGGGCGCGCACTTGGCCCCCGCCCTCTGGATTTCCGCGCAGGGCTGTTGTGCGCTCCTGGTGAGGTTCAAGAGCACCAAAGGCTCGACGAAGGGGGGCAAGAGGGGCAAGCAGGAGGGGCAGAAGGAGGAGGAAGAGGAGGAGGAAGACGACCCAGAGGCCAGTGACTACGAGGATGAACTACAGGATGACCCCGGCCTGCCCAAAGACTACAAAGACCAGGAGAGATCTGTGCAGTCGTTTCGCTATGACCTCATCATGAAGGCTGGCTTGGACATGGCACGCAAGTGAGTGTGACAGTGACAAACCATGGTATCAGTTTTCATAAGTGAGAGTGAAGCTTGTTATAAGTGCTGTAAGGTTTTGAGCAGCCTGGTCAGGCTCATAGTGCTGTAAGGTTATGAGCAGCCTTATCAGGCTCATAGTGCTGTATGGTTATGAGCAGCCTGGTCAGGCACTAAGGTTATGAGTCTGTTAAGTGATTTATCAGGGTTTTTCCTGGCATGAAAAGGGCCTTTGGTGCTCCCCATCATTGGTCCAGGGTTAGTTAACTGCTGAATAAATAATATGCTCTCTGTAGTTTTAATTCTTTTCCCTTATTTATTGCTTTGGCGCTAGCAAATTTAGTGCCTAAGATTTCTCATTGCAGCAAAAGCTCTGTTTATGTAGCTGTAGCATTGCTGTAGCCCTCTACGTGGAGCAGTAGCGGTGTGGCCTGATATCTGCTAACGACTGATCCTTCTTTTTTTATTATAATTCTGTGTGTTTGTTTGTTTCAAAGCAAAGTTGAAGACGCTTTCTACAGCAACAAACTGAGGTTGAACGGTCAGAAGCTGATTAAGAAGAGCAAAACAGTGAGTGGCCAGCATCTGTTTTTCGCAGCACCGGTACATTTAGAAATGTATAAATATGTTGTGTAATACGTTTATGGGTCCCGGAGCACTTGCTGGCCCGTGGTTTGTCGGGTGACACGCTGTGCAGGGCTCCACCTTGACATTTGTTCCTAGGAGCACATGTGCTCCCGGGTTGAAAAATTTAGGAACGCTCTGAGCCGACAGGTAAAGCCACACATACCCCGACGAGAAGCCCCTTCATAATCGCCTCCATTCATTTCAACGGGAGCCGATTCTTCGCGTCCGCAAGGCATGCTGGGATAGCTGGCCATGCGTGTCAAGCCGTGGAAGCGACCGGAAGGACGGGGGAACGTGGTGCAATAACCAATCAGATTAAAGATCTGACGTGTAAACTGTCTCCAGTTCCAAAATTTCCCCCCCCCTTGTTCCACATGGCTCTGTTAAGGAGGGCTTGTTAATTATCGCTGTGTGGGGATTTCCAAAAATATACGATCAATGTACATTTAACGAACACGGTTTTGCAAATAGAGAAAACGCGCCCACAAATGGCCGGTTTTGGGAGGCGAGTGCGATGCCAGGTGATCTCGTCGGAGGACGTGTGGCTTCACCCTAGTGCGTCCCAATTAGTACATGTGCTCCTAAATTATTTTCCAATTGGCACACATCAATATTCGGGAGCGAATGCTCCTAAAATTGGGAGCACTGTCATGCCCCCTTCTCACTGAATTACATTTCCCAGAATAAATTATGCCGCATATATATTTTATATATAATTCATTTGCATGGCAGCATGTTTGCTGAAACAGTTGAGGCTATGTACTTTTTTTCTGAAGGTACAATGGCAGTACCCCAGCTAGGAATTTAACTAGCAATCTCAAGATTTAAACCTGGACATCAGGGTGTGGGGAAAAAAACATGGATGCCTGATGTGGGAGCTGTGTGGTTGTGTCCAGCTAACACAAATATGTCCTCACAATGCTGCTGCCTTGTAGTGGCAAAACATTCCAGTGACATTGTGAGAACATTCTGTGTTAGCTGGATAACCCAGTTTCCTTGGTCGGTCAGTCAGTCAGTCGGTCAGTCATTCAGTCATCTAGTCAAACCAGTCAGTCGGTCTGTTTACTTGGCTCTCATTCTGTCTATATTGAATGCAAAGTAAACATGCGTACGGAAAGCAGCATATTCATACGGAAAATGGATCTGTCTGCCTGTATGGAATTTTATCGAGCCTGTCTACCATGACCAGCTGGAATAGCAGTTACGGTCACGTGATTCACGCACGAGGATCACGTGACCAGGCGGACACGGGAGCTCGCTGGGGCTCATTCCGGCCGCCGCTGTCCCTGCAGGTGAAGGTGGGGGACACGCTGGACCTGGTCCTGTGGGAGAACAGGGAGACGGACACGGTCGCCCTGATGAGGGTGGTGTTCAAGAAGGTCGCCGCGGTGACCAAGGACGAAGAGAAGTACAAGGTGGTCCTGAGGCGCTGGAAGCACCTGCAGCTGCCCACGCGGGAGGCATTCCGGCCGTGAGAACCCGCTCGCGGGCGCCGCTCCCTGCCCGGGCCCTGGCTGCAGGGTACGCCACTGGGGGGGCGGGGTGGAGGGGGGCAGGGGGCTGGTTCACTCGTCCACCGCGGCCTGATGCGGAAGTGCTGGGGGGGGGGATTTGACGAGCATCGTGTTCTTTTTCCCCCGCCAATGATAGAAACTGTTTTTATACTGCCTCCGCATTGGCATGCCTAGTCTCTCTCTCTTTCTTTCCCTCTTTTTTATGTCTCTCTCTTCTGTCTTTTCTCTCTCTCTCTCCTTCACAAATAGGGGATTGTTTTTTTTTGTGTAGGGCTTTTTGTTTTTTTTTTTGAACAGTTGACAGTTGCTTGAAAATTAAAAACCACAGTGTCATGGCGGTTTGTCAGTGAAATTGTAAGCGCTTGATAAAATCGACAGAGCAAATTTTATTAATTCGCTGTATTTTTTACAAATGATTAGTCACAATGCACTTCACAGTATTCCCTGACCTGTAGCCCCCACAAAGCAAGAAGCCAGACCCAACAGTGCCAAGGGAGGAGCCCAAGCTGCCATGCTGGAGGAAACCAGGGGAGCAGCCAGACCCCCGTAGGGGGGAAGCCCATCCTCCTCTGGCTGGCTTGGGGTGTGGGGTTCACAGGGACAAGGTCAAGAAAAACGGTCATTATGAGTGCATCCCAATCACTCCAGCACAGGCTGAGCTGGCAGAGCACAGCCTACAGCGCCTGCGTTTGATCACATGACTGCTGACGGGGGGGAAAAGTGGGAAGAAGCCGTTTCACTACACAGCAGAAGCAGGAAACTGCACTTTTACGGACAGACGTAAGACCGTGACTCCACCCGTTAGCTGCACCGTTGAGCTCAAGAACCCTGCACTGATGAACACAGACTGGTGTACAAGATATAACCCCTGCCTGACCTTTGATGAAATACAGGTGGTTCAGTGTGGGGGGGGGAACGGCGGGGGGGGGGGTTTCTGATTTTTGGGTTTTTTTTAAGGTCACTTCAAAACGAGTCTGGGGTTAGGGTTGCACTGAATGTGCAAACGCAGTGATGATGTACTTTGGATAAAACGAAGAACTCGGGACTCAGTCGTCCACTAATTCTTTATTTAGTGCGGTGATCCTCTGCTCCTGTGTCCTGGGAGAGCCGCAGTCTGCTGGTTTATGCTTCTGCCGTAAGATGAACAACCGATTCAGACTCAAAAAACGGGGTGGCCCCCTGATTTAGCGGTGATCTAGGAACATCCCCACTTCCTGCTCTCTGGCTCTCTTTTTTTCTTCCCCCCCCCCCCCCCCCAAGTCGTTTTTTTTTGTGTGAGAAATCATGTGGACTCATGGGCACTGAGGTGCACTGGATAACCACGGAAGCCACTTTGACTGACAGATGTGGTTGCCTACCTGGCCATCACGCCACCTGGTATCTGTAAAACGAACATTCTATGGTGGAGGACCGAGGCCATGCATGAACTTGATTTGCACTGCATGGAAATGTGTTTGAAGTACGGTGTCTCCTAAGCCTTGGAGAGAAATAAAAACGGAGAGTTTGGCAAACTGTGTGGCTGTGTGCACTTGCGTTTGTGTCTTGTCTGGATTCATGGTTTCCAGGATGACAGTTGTACCTTCTGCCAAGATTTCTTGCTGGCAGTGCACATCCCACACCTGTACAGCAGCGAGTTGAGCACTCTTCTGGATTTCTGGCTGAAAAAAAAACTACAATGACCACAGATTCTTACTCTGTACAAACATGAAAAATCTGTATCCTCTGACCTCATGTTAAACACACAGAATTCAGACTCCATTACACAGTAAAGCCCAAAACCTGAAATCATTCTGTCCTCCAACTTTGCCTCCTTCACCATTTACATCTTCATCTCCAGAACAGAGGGCCAGTTTATTTTAATGCTCCCCCTCCACCGGCACCCACCTGAATCCCCATCCTTAATTCAGTAATGCCATGACATCAAGTATAGCATGTTTTTATGAAGTTTATTAACAAACTAGTTTTTTTCTTTCCTCTGTGACAAAGGTACCGCAGTTTTTACGAGCCTTGAGCGTCCGTGGCGGGTTCAGGTCCGAGCAGAAGCGGGATTGGCGGGGCCGTGTGCGACCGTAACCACGACGACAACCTTCTCAGTGGCCTCCATTTAAATTGGTGCTGCTGCCCAATCGCGTGCCGTGTAGGCCCCAGACCTGGGTCAAATATGTATTTGTTTTGTATTCAAATAATTTTCTACGCTTTACTGATCTTGTCTGGTGTATTGGAACAATTTAAATACTCTCAAAAAGTGCAAACCCCGCCTTTTGACCATATTGGCAGGCTCATTTACCCCAGGCAAGATCAATAGAGCACAGAAAAGTATTTGAATCCAAAACAAATACCTATTTGACCCAGGTATGGTCGGGCCGTGCAGATCTTCAGTACAGCCAATCGCAACAGCTACTGATTTCGCTAGTGAACACACCTTCAACCAGAGGTGTATCGAACGCTGTGACTCGTGAAGCCGTCGGTGCAGGATTGGCATCCTTGCATCTCATTAGCCCCTCGAAAGCCTGCGTCTAGCGCCTGACCTGGCCGTCTGCGCAGACGGACCTTGGGACACTCCTGTGCAGATATGGGACTGATGTGCAAGCCGTGCAGTAGTCCGCGGCCGTACGATAAAATGCAGCCGATTTCACGGCTGGTTCACAGCTCTGCACGATTTTGGGCCGCGCGTTTGCTGCTTCGCTGGCCGCCACGCTACCCAATCAGAACGAGGTGAAGACCGGCGAATGAGGCTGCATCGAACGGCACGTCGATCCCCCTTCTGCTCAGGCAAGGCACACGCTCAGAAACCGTCGCCATTTCGTTGTACTGCCAGTGCTGACGCCACACTGCGCGCGATCGAGAACTCCGCCCCCCCATCTCTGCGCCAGGACAGGCGCTCTGAAAAAAAAAAAAAGAGAATCCACCAAGGACCCCCCCACCCCCACCCCTACTTGATCACACCCCACCCACCCCTCACCTGTAGCTTATTCACCTGTATGACAGTAATACTGCAGTTCTCTCTCTCTCTCTGGAGGCAGGTCGGCCTCACCACCAACTGCGGTGCATCTCCGCGCTTTTTGAACAGTGTTAGCAGTACTGTGTGCCGACAGCCTTGCTCCATGGTGGATACGCTGATGCTGCTACCTGCCCTTCTACTGTGAGAGCACTGAATTACGTAACCCAGGGCTGCCCAACCCTGCTCCTGGAGATCTACCGTCCTGTAGGTTTTCACTCCAACCCTAACAAAGCCACACCTCATTCAACAGCTAGAGCAGGGCTGCCCAACCCTGCTCCTGGAGATCTACCGTCCTGTAGGTTTTCACTCCAACCCTAACAAAGCCACACCTCATTCAACAGCTAGAGCAGGGCTGCCCAACCCTGCTCCTGGAGATCTACCGTCCTGTAGGTTTTCACTCCAACCCTAACAAAGCCACACCTCATTCAACAGCTAGAGCAGGGCTGCCCAACCCTGCTCCTGGAGATATACCGTCCTGTAGGATTTCAGTCCAACCCTAACAAAGCACACCTCATTCAACGGCTAGAGCAGGGGTGCCCAACCCTGCTCCTGGAGATCTACCGTCCTGTAGGTTTTCAATCCAACCCTAACAAAGCACACCTCATTCAACAGCCAGAGATCTCGTTGAGCTGCTAATTAGTAGAATCAGGTGTGTCGAAGTTGAAATAAAAACCTACTGGAGGTAGATCTCCAGGAACAGGGTTGGCCTGATATAACCTAACCTACAGTGTTTTACCTGGATCACCCGCCCGCCAAAGCAGGATATAAACTTCATCAGGTAACAAGTCATTCTGCTAGATTAATTCAAGAAAATTCACAGATTTATGGGAAACTGCCTGTAGCTCCAAACCGAAGTATCAAAGCCGCCCTGCTCCTGCAATCCCCACATGACAACTTTGGAAGATTTGAGTTACTGTCAATACAGGAAATTGAGAGAAATGAAATGAATCAAACGGAAAATGTCCGTAATGTTCCAAAGGGACTCTCAATGAATGAATGAACTGAATTTAAACTAATTTCAGCTGAGCTAACTTAATGTTCCTCTGCAGGACGTTGATCTGAACACATCTCCACTGCTATAAATGACCTTAACCCTTGAAGGTGTATGCGATAAGAATGTTCTTAACTTTATACTCTAATGCTGATGTGACAATCACTACTGGTAACTGAAAGCAATGGAGTTGAAAGAACACTGACTTTGAATGTTTAAGAAAAACAATATATAAAACAATCCCAAAAAACCAACTCTTCAAAGGGTTAAGGGGGGTTCATTTTCAGAATATCCACCATGAAAATCACAAGGCTTCAGCACACAAGTTAATTAACTGAGATTCACCCTGATCCATTTCTGTAATCAAAGTCGAGGGTGATGCACAGATATATACTAGACTCACCTGTGTTAGACAGGTAAGCATGTCCTCATCAATGTCATATTTACATATACTCAGTCTTTAAGGCTAATAAACGAACGCATGGGATACTCCCAATTAAAGGTTAGAATTACCTATGACAATATTGTTTTGGCATTATATATAAATAAACTCTACATCATTTCTTGTTGCAACAAAGTTATAGCTTCCTCTAACAAATATACTGTTTGGTGCTATATATCTAATCTTAACAAATGTGTCCTTTATGGTCAACTAAAAATCGAGTCTCCCACTAATGAACATAAATCAGCCTAGTCCAGAAAGGACACATTTGTAAGTCTTTAGGCCAGGGATGTCAAACTCCAGGTTGGAAGGCTGCAGTTTGCACTCTGTGGGTATTTTTATGGTTTCCTTTCAGTCAGAGACCAATTCAGGGCTCCACTCAACACTCAACAATTTAATTTAAGTGATTTAAGGGCCAGTTTCAGGTCACAAATTAAGCTCAGTCTTGGACTAAACAGAATCTCTATTCAAAATTGAATTTAGTCCAGAACTAGGCTTGATCGGTGTCTGCCCTAGATGTCGGAAAAACGCTGCAACGTGCCGGCAGACCCCGGTAGCCCTCCAGCGCAGGCAGTCTGACATCCCCTGACATTTTTTAGTCCAATTCTACTCAGCTTATACGCAGGCTTATTTCCAAGGGAACGAAAACTGTGCAAATGATACATGTTCGGGGGGGGGGGGGGGGAAAGGAAACGCCCCGTCCCGCGGCGGGGTCCCGCGCGTCTCATAGGTACGACACCGCGCTGGAGCGCTTGGCCTTCTTCAGGATGTCGCACTTCTTGCGGTTGGGCCGGCGGCAGCGCTCGTCGATGCTGGGCACGCACTCGTAGTGCCACACCTCCTCCATCTTGTCGACGGGGTAGACGGCCTCCACGTAGTGGCGGATGAGCCGCAGCCGCAGCGGGTCCAGCTGCCTCTTGTTGCAGGCGCCCGAGTGGTTGTACTGCAGCCGCAGGTTCTCCTGCGTGAAGAGCTCGGGGAAGAGGCGCACCAGCAGGCGGGCCGCGAAGTTGCCCACCGACAGGCTCTGCTGGACGATCTCCCGCACCTCCGCGTCCGACAGCAGGTAGGCGGAGGGCACCGGGAAGTCCGGGCAGCCCACCGTCAGCTCCTCCAGTGGGATCTTGCAGAAGTCCTTGTTGCTCTTCTCCGGCGGGAGCGGCGGGATCTCGAAGTCGTCCCTGAAGCGCTCCCCGCCGAGCGGCGCCTGTCCCGGCGCCTGGCCGGCGGCCCCGGCTGCGAAGTCCGCGGGCTCGGGGTCGGGGGCGTAGACCTTGCGCTGCTGCTGGTAGGACCGCCGCTGCTCCGTGTCCCGTCGCCGGCAGCGCTCGTCCAGCTTGCCCACGAACTCCAGCGTCCAGACGCGGTCGTTCTTGGCGCGCGGGTACAGCAGCTGCACGTAGTGGCGGATCAGGTTCACCCGCACGGGGTCCAGCTGCTTCTTGCCCAGCGAGCCGCTGCAGTTGTAGTTCTTGCGCGCGTTCTCGTAGGTGAAGAGCTCGGGGAACATCAGCACCAGCAGGCGCGAGGCGAAGTTGCCGATGGAGAGGCTGCACTCGTAGTTGGCCTTCAGCTGCTCGCGGGAGAGCAGGTGCTCCGGCGGGACGTCGAAGTCCGGCGGCGGGATCTCCACCTTGTCAAAATCGATGGGCACCAGGGACGACTTCTTCGCCTGCTTGCACGCCTGGCCGGGCCTCTCGTAGTCCCGGAAGTCGCCGCCGATCTTGACGATGGAGACGTCGTCGGGGAGGCTGGCGGAGTCGTAGCTCTCGTCGCCGCGGGCGATCTCGGGCTCGCTGCCGTCGCCGTTGCCCTGGGCGCACTCCAGCACCTCCTCCATGCGCTGGACGCACAGCTGCAGCCAGCTGTCCTCCGGCACGTCGGGGAAGTTGGCTTCCATGTACTTGCGAATGACCTCCAGCCTATCGGAGTCCAGCACCAGCTTCCCCACGCTGCCGCTGCCGCCGTAGCAACCGTAGCCCTCCGGCACCTTCCCTTCCTCGAAGACCTCGGGGAAGAGCCGGTGCATGAGAAAGACCGCAAAGTCCCCGGGGGAGGAGAGGTCATCGAGGTCCTCCCCCACCTCCTGGGCGTCAAAGACCAGGTCCGACACCAAGTTTCCGTTGCTGCCGCCGCCGTTGTTGAGGTTGTCGCCGCGGGGCTCAGGGGAAAGGCTCTCCTCGTCGCGGCCGTCCTCGTCGATGTAGTGGCAGGCCGGCGCCTGCCCGGGCTCCGGCTCGAACGCGAGGCCGGCGGGGGCCCGGCGGCCGGCGCCCTCCATGTCCTTCTGCGCCCAGAAGCGGCTGAAGAAGTCGTTGATCTGCGGCAGGCACTCGGCCTGCCAGGCCTCGCCGTTCCTCGCCAGCGGGAAGCAGGCCTCCACGTAGTTGCGCACCAGCTGCAGGTGCAGCGAGTCGGGGGGGCGCCTGCCGCCGAACCCGCCACAGGCGCTGCAGCCGCCGCCGCCGCCGCCGCCACTTCCGCCGCCGCCGTACTCGGGGGCGAAGAGCTCGGGGAAGAGCTGCAGCAGCAGCCGGCAGCCCAGCTCGCCGGCCGACGAGGTCTGCTCCGCCAGCTGCCGCAGCTCCTCGGCCGTCAGCCGGTGCTCGGGCGGCGGCTGGAACTCGGCCACCCGCTCGGCGGGGGGGTCGATGCGCCGCTTGATGCGGGCGACCTCCAGGGAGAGCAGGTCCACCTTGCTGTGCAGCTGCGTCATGCTGGAGTTGAGCGTGTTGAGGATGAAGAACATCTTCTCGATCAGCGGGTAGAGGGTCAAGTCGGCCTCGGCGGTGGTGGTGCCGGCGGTGCCCGCGGCGGGGCTGGGCTCGCGCCGGCCCGCCTCCCCCCCGCCCAGCTTGGGGAGCAGCAGGCCGCTGCAGCTGAGCCGGCCCCCCCCGGGCTCCTGCAGGATGTGCTGCTCCAGCCCCGAGGCGGCCTTCTTCTCGGTGATCCTGTGGGAGATGCTGTACAGGGGCTTCCTGTAGGACGCGATCGTCCTCTCCGGAGGCGGGTCCTTGCCCTCCGCCGGTGACATCAGGCCTGAGGGGCGTGGCCTGGCTGTGTGCCTGCCGACTCGCTCCGCTGTGTGCTCCCTCGTCCTCAGTCCCTGTGTGGGGAACACAACACGAAGAGTCAAGCACCCACAAGACTCAATTACCCACAATGCCCACAATGGCTACACATACAGGGGCCCAAAACTTAAAAGTAAAACGCACAGGTTTACGATGTCCCTCGTTTTGGGACAGTGCAGCCATCTTCCCACCCGAGCACCCTCCGGCGCTGGCCTCACCTCCGTGCACACCTTCATCCTCTTGGTGGCGGCGACGCGGTCGAGCTCGGCCTCCGGCCCATCTGGGGGGGTCCGTGCGGCGGTCCGCTTTCCCGCCCCGTCGGTGGTGCTTCCCAGAATCCTCCCGGGGCTCACCGACTCGGCACAACTGACCGGATCCTCTGACTCGGTCTTCACCCGGCACGGCCTCAGTCTCTCTGCGAAACAGAAAACGATGCGCAAGAAATATACCTTCAATTCCACTCACAAAATGGCCTCTCTGCACATTAACCTGCATTTTACATTAACCTGCGGCCTTCGCATCCCCATGACCCAGCTGGTCTTCTCCCTGAACTTTTTGCTGTTGTAAAAAGCACACCCAAAGTTATTTCTGGTGTTTGGCTTTATAATATTAAATATATATTTTAAAAAGCATTTCAAAAGTTCACTTTGGGGTGTGTCCAACATTCATTTTTGTCATTAACCTTTGCAACTCCAGCAAAATTCACGGGCCTTCGTCGATCAGACTTAAACTATTTTCGAAACAGTAGGAGAAACTCATTGCAGGCATGGCTAAAGCCCTGAGCTAGAACGGCAGAAGGACGTGAAACTCACTGGCTCACCTTTCTCTGAGGTTTCCCCGTCCGAGTTCTCCTCAAACTCGGATGAATTCATGTCCTGGAACATTAAAAAAAGATGTGAAAAATACTGACAGCTAAAATATAATAATATCTAACACAACTATACATTAACAAGCATGTTAGCCTACCTGTGAGAGTTAATATTCGGCATGGACCATGTAGATTGTTTACATTTAAGACATCTACACGTGGACATTTAACAGATGCTCTTAACCAAAGCGGTTTACAGTGCATGATGAAATTCTCAGAGTTAACTGGGCAGACCTGGGCAAGATAATGACTTTACAACACACGGCTTGAGTAAACATAAATCCCTTAAGAAAACTGTTTACTTTCAAGCTATTTCAGGTTATGTTCACGCGAAGCATGTTTTTTGGGGGGTTTTGTGTTTTAAACGCAAGCGATATAGCGACTCGCCAGGCGCGTTCTGGGGGCGCTGTGACTCCGTGTCTACCTCACGCGTTTCTGAAACTCTCCAGACCACTCCACTTCCTCATTCTTCCACTATCAACCCACGAACCACAACAACCTGGGAGGGAGACGTAGCTACCTCTGTCCGTCGTACTTTTCGCACGCTCCACAAAAACTTTGGTATTAAATCGCACATTGGAGCAGGCTAGCCGAAGAAGACGTTCAAAAAGCCTACCCACGCCCATGTTCTCGCGGCTTTTATTTTTTAGAGGAATTCTTATTGCGTGACGCGGCAAGAAAAATATCCGCGAACGAGTTTTTACCCCTTCTCTTGGTTTTGTGCTTTCCGAAATAACGCTACGCAGTTGCAAACTCACCTCGGCGAATTCACGCTGTCTTCCAAACTAGTTTAATGCGCGAACAGCATGTCCGCTGCCTGTATCCCCGTATTTCTGTACACGGATGAGTGTTGTCCGTGTTAGTGTCCGCCGTGTTTTTTCTTGTCTGTGCCCTCTCGCGTGACGTGACGGCACTCGCCTGCTGTGTCATTTCCGCACAGCTGTGGGTTACTGTGGGAAAGCAAAGTTCTGTGGTCGACTTCGCGGGTGGGGGTAAATCCAGCGGGCAGTGCACCTCGTTATAGGCTATCGCAGCTGTCGAAACCGGTGAACTTTCATGGCTTAATTCAGTGAAAACATTGCCGTTATAAATGGTTTATAATTCCACGCGAATGAGCCCATGAACATATATTGAATGGTATTTCGAAATCACTTCTTTTTTTCTTTTTTTTTTTTTAAAGATGAACGACTTGTCTGCATGGCGATATAGTTGCTTTTGTTTCACAAGACATGCGTGACGTTAAAGGGTAATTACATTCAAGATTTTTTAAAGCTGTAAACGTGTTTGTATGCCTGCTTTATAATGAAACATTTTAAACCATGCCGTTATTTCAGCGTTTCTGAAATAATATGATTTGTCAGAAAAAAAAAACTGAAATGCGTCTTGGTGCTGCCCTCTAACGTAAGAAAATATCTTTCGGTTCTGCATTCTACTCCGGCCCCACCCCAATCATGATGTCAAAGTACCGCTTTGGAGGTACTACTGCGTATTTCAGATGTCAATCAAGACATCGAGTGGGAACTTTGTTTGGCGCCCACGAATTTGTCAGTTTTTAACCGCTGATTTTCAAACTTTCTTCACTAGTCAGATAGCCAATTGTTAGACCGAGCCTGCCGTTATTTTCTAGTACTTTTAATCTTTCTGAATATCTGTACAAAATAAGTATAGTATCTCATTGAATCTGTGTTTTGTAGTTGTCCATGATCATGAAATGCACTTTTGTACGTCGCTTTGGATAAAAGCGTCTGCCAAATAAATGTAATGCAATGTTATAAGTTTTCATAGTTATTCATGATTTCTACTATTTAGTACGTGATAGTGTTAGTCTGTCAGTTGCATGATCATCAGATCTTTAATACAACGTGTATGTTAACTTCGATTGGTTTGTTTGTTCATAAAGTATTTGATAGTAGTTGTTAGTTTGTTCACAACGCATGAAGGAACGTGGGGCCACTCGGACTGTGGGGACACCCGCACTGTGGGGACATTGGGACTATGGGGCCTCTGTAGCACCAGCACCACCGCTCAACATTTCTGTGTAGCAGGTGCCTGTGACAGCTGTGAAACATTGCAGAATGAAACTCAAAATATAAATGACAGCCATTTGTGCGCTGTTCTTCTATTGAGCTTGACCTCCCGGCATGGCATACGTGACTCACCGATTTAAAAATGTATGCAATTTTGTCTCATTCGTCCATAGAACATTGTCCCAGCAGCGTTGCGGAACAATAAATGAATCCCAATCAGCTTTAACAGTACAGGCCCGGGTGTCAGCAGCGCATGGGTGTCCTCATGGAGGGCTCATAGAGGGGCGTGTCAAAACGGCTTCTGGCTTATTATTATGCTAGAACAGAAACAATAATACTATCCCTCACACACTTGAATATCACTGTTCTGGCTGGCCCTTCAAATAGCTCCTTGACAGTGGGATTATTTTAATCATCAAGTTGGTGAAATTTATGAATCAGCAGAGTATTTTTTTTTTCTTTTTTCCAGAAATTCTACAGCAGGCTGTTCTATCTACAGGCTATAACCTGAACTGGAGTGCGGTTGTTCTCAGCATGCAATGTTCAAACGTGGTCAGTAGAGGGAGACAGAAACACTATCTGCTATCTTCCTGTATGCATTAGGTATGACATCTTACTGGGAGGGACTGTCGGTGCTGTTTTGTGAATAATATGTTAAAGCTTTTAAGAATCTGCATCCTATGACAATTAATTTGCCACAAACAGAGAAATTACATCACCGTTTCCAATTTAGAGAATGATGCTGCTGAAAAGTGCACTGCTGCCAACGACTGAAGATTTCCAGCTGATGTGCTGTCTAGTCCTGGTCTTGATAACACATTGCCTTTGGCAGACAGGACACCTGGAACAACTCTAGGAGCCACATCTCAGGGACAAGTCATTCTGGGATGTCAGATGTTCTGTATGAACCTCTCCCTTGGCTCCTGTTGTTTGCTGAAGGCAAAAGAAAAAAAAATTAAAAAGCAAGGAGGGCTAATTAAAATATAAGCGATTAGCAAACTTAGCTTACAAACTTAACTTGCAAACAGGGGTCACTAAATTGGCTAATGTTTGCTGCCTTCGCGAAGCCATAACCGCAACCAAGCAGTGAGATATATGATATGATACCAGTATCTGAAATGATGAAATTGTTGGCAAACTTCCCAATTATGTGAATTTGGTCGTAATTAGTTTTTTTGTTGTTGTTGTTGTTTTTTTTTACGTTTCAGCACATCGTAACTATAATGAAGTGATTAATGTGTTTATTAGGAGATTTAGTATAGAGGAAACACGTGAGCCATATCTCTTTGTTGGATGATCAGTGTCGGGCAGATTACTTCAGATTATACAAGTAAAGTATATTTGGATAACTTCCAATTTCATTACCCAAGTATATTGTAGAATAAATGTGCTATTATCACAATAAATTAGTTAGTTTGTTTTTGAGATGATTGATTTCCTTTTTTCTTTGAAATGTAAAGTTAGAATTGGGACGGCAGGTATGCCGTCCAGCGAAGTTACGCCTTGGCGGGGCATGCCCCCTATTGGGATGGCAGGTATGTCATCCCGCCAAGTTACGCCTTGTATACCTATACAGCACAGAGAGTTTGGAACTTTTCAGGGCTCCCCACTGAAACAACAGCAACAGCCAAACATACACTCTCTGCTCGTCCTCTTGTGTGCGCGCGTGCGTGGGTAATGGAACCGATTTGAATCAGTCGACATTTTCCATCGAAATGATTACGATGCGCACATTGTTTAAGCCTGCTGATTGGTTGCTGTTGGCGCGAAGGTGGTCCTGGTTTCGTTATTCGGTGCTTTGGGGACAAAGAGCAGTCTTGCTGTTTTTGCCGACTGTATATCCCTCAGGTTGGATATAACCACACACACCGAAATGGCTGATAAAGAAGGTATTTCATTTATCTTTTCACTGTGTAGAGGAAACTGTCTTTGTTTTAGACAAACCACGAATGGTTGAATGAAAGTCGCCGGTGTCTTTGACAAAGTTGTTGGTGTTTAGCTATGCTAGCAGGCCTCGTTAATAGCGAATTACGAACTAGCAATTAAAATCGGTGCATAGACATTCGGTTCGTGAATAAGATGTGGTGTTTATACGTCAGATAAATGATACAGCTGTTAGTCGCTCTATATTCGAAATAACGAGTTTCCCATCACCGTCTTGTTGAATTGGTATGGTAACTTGGTGCTCCAATTGATACCTTTCACTGGACCAACCAGCAGTTTGGATATCCAGCGGTTGTGGAATTACGAGCTAACGTGTTTTCAAGCCAAGTTGACTGGTTATTGCAAAAACAATGCAACTTGGCATATTTATTTTCATAAAAGTTTTCTTGCCTAGCTGGTTTGGTTGTTAGCTAAAAAACCTGAACGACATATTGATTAATTCAATCTTTAAAAATGTATTAGGTTCTTTGCAAATAATACAACAAAAGCAACAATGTTTTTACATATAGACATCACAAAAGACTGAATAGTACGCATGACAATGCTTATGACAAATGCACATAAAAATTGTACCAGTTTGAACCATCATGTCTGCCGTATTCAAGTTTTATCCTTTTCCCCATGATTTTAAGAAGTCATTAAAGGGTAAGGGTGATAATACAGAAGGAATTGAATGAAAACCACATAGTTGAGTGCACTGAAGTCTCAAACTACTTTTTTATACAATTCCAGAAGCGCATCTTGTACATTTTTCACATTTTCACTTTCCATAATTTAATTCCCTCCCATATTTATGAATAATTTCCTATATTGGTGAATCAGACATTTCGCCATTGTTATGGGTGATATTTTTAACACCCTGTTAATTTCAGCGCGGCGTTCATTCTTCCTCGGTGCCAGCTTGGCTAACTTGCGCGTGTGTGGTGTCTGTCGCGTCCCCTGCGTTAGCAGCAGCGTTCGACGATGCGGTGGAGGAGCGGGTGATCAACGAGGAGTACAAGATCTGGAAGAAGAACACCCCGTTCCTCTACGACCTGGTGATGACGCACGCCCTGGAGTGGCCGAGTCTCACCGCGCAGTGGCTGCCCGATGTCACCAGGTTAGCTGTGCCGCGGGGGGCTCCTGGAGTGCCGTGGTGTAGGAAAACGCACGCTGATGTAGCATCTGGGTTTCATTATGCTGCACAGTGTCATGTTTTCCTGTCTGTGTGGGGGAAATACTAGTGAATTGCGTAGCAGAATGTGCAAGTCTAGGTTTAATAAACTCACAGCTGACTGTGTGTGTGTGTGTTTAGGCCGGAGGGGAAGGACTTCAGCGTGCACCGGCTGGTGCTGGGCACGCACACCTCGGACGAGCAGAACCACCTGGTCATCGCCAGCGTCCAGCTGCCCAACGACGACGCGCAGTTCGACGCGTCGCACTACGACAGCGAGAAAGGAGGTGGGGTCCCGGGGTCTCTCGCTGCTTCCCGCTGCCCTCTGTGGAAGTGACGTTGTAGCACTTGAGTCCTGCTGCATGTCGGTGTGCCCTGTTTTGATTGGTCTGTTGATCGGCGTCCCCCTGCTCCCGTTGGCTGCAGAGTTTGGCGGTTTCGGCTCGGTGAGCGGGAAGATTGAGATTGAGATTAAGATCAACCACGAGGGCGAGGTGAACCGCGCGCGCTACATGCCCCAGAACCCCTGCATCATCGCCACCAAGACCCCCACCAGCGACGTGCTCGTCTTCGACTACACCAAGCACCCTTCCAAACCAGGTACGCCCCGAAACACGCCTCCCAGCCAGGCACGCCCCCAGAACTCTCCTCCAAACAAGGTGCTCCCCGAAACATACTTCCCTCTCGCAGTAACATTTATTCTCATGCACGTGGTTTCTGCTGCCTTCTCTTCCTGTACCTGGGTGTGCCGGTCAGACCCTTCTGGAGAGTGCACCCCAGACCTGCGTTTGAGGGGTCACCAGAAAGAGGGGTACGGCCTCTCCTGGAACCCCAACCTGAGCGGCTGCCTGCTCAGCGCGTCCGACGACCATGTGAGAACCACCGCACCCCCCCCCGTTTGTTCATTCATTCATTCATTCATTCGTTCATTTGTTCATTCTGTTGATTTAACTTGTTTTCTGTGCTTTTCCATTTCCTCTCTTGCCCCCTTCCTGCCCCTTTCTCTTCCTCTTTCCTTGCCTCGCTCCTCCCTTCCTCTCTTTTTCTCTCTCTCCCCCTCTTCCTACCTCCTCTCTTCTCCTTCTCCTTCTCCTTCTCTCCCCCGGCAGACAATCTGCCTGTGGGACATCAGCACCGTGCCGAAGGAAGGGAAGGTGGTCGACGCGAAGACCATCTTCACCGGGCACACGGCGGTGGTGGAGGACGTCTCCTGGCACCTGCTGCACGAGTCGCTCTTCGGCTCCGTGGCCGACGACCAGAAGCTCATGATGTGCGTCCCTGTCCCTGCGTCCTCTGAAGTACACTTAGGAGTGTGGATCAGAAGTGCACTTAGTGTGGATCGCGTGTACACTTAGAGCGTGGATCGGATGTCCACTTAGTGTGCTACAGAGCGGAGTTGTGTATGTTATGTGGATTCCAGACACAGCCTTTCAGCTACTGTGGAGGGATTTTTGCGTATACACGTCTTCATACAGTTGAATGTAATTTTTTTAATTTGTGGGGTTTCTGCAATTATGAGGCCCAGGTCAACTGAAGTGGGGAGGGCTTTACATCTCAAATTTTTGTGTGTGCGTGTGTGTCCATGTCCGGGGGCTTTGTTGCGTGTGGTTGTGTGTGTGTCTGTGTCTGTGTGTGTGCTTGCGTTGCGTGTGTGTCGTGTCCTCGTGTTTGTGTGTGCGTGCGTTTCGCAGCTGGGACACTCGCTCCAACAACACGTCCAAGCCCAGTCATGCGGTGGATGCCCACACAGCCGAGGTCAACTGCCTGTCCTTCAACCCCTACAGCGAGTTCATCCTGGCCACCGGCTCGGCCGACAAGGTCAGCGACCGCCTCCTCCTCTTTGACACTTGGCCGTTCATTGGCTCGCAGCCCCTACGGCCAGTTCATCCTGGCCAGTCGCTCGGTGCCGCCTCTTTAATGCTTGTCTTTCATTGGCTCTCAGCTCATACGGCCAGTTCGCCCTGGCCAATCGCTCGGCGCCGCCTCCTCTTGTTGCACTCATCTTTAATTCGCTTTCATCAGGAATGGCCAATAACGTCTGTGGGGGGGGGGAGACACTACCGTTGTGTTGTTGAACAAGGATAAGAGTGTCTGCTAAATGCCTGTAATGCAATGTAACAACTGCAAGCCTGGCCTTATCGCCCCACATCAGACCTCACTAATGCTCTTGTGGCTGACTGGAGGCAAATCCCCACAGCCTAGTGGAAAGCCTTCCCAGAAGGCTTATAGCAGCAAAGGGGGTCCACATTAATACCCATGGTTTTGGAATGAGTTGTTCAACAAGCACATATGGGTGTGGAGTTCACATGCTGTTGGCCACGTAGTGTATGTTGAAGGTATGATGATAAATATGTTTTATAGTGTTTCTTTAAAAAAAATATATACATTATCTAAAAGCAGCCTTCAGTTTTGTATGGTTAGCTGTAATATTAACTTTTTAAGTAGCACTCTTCAAACAAAACAGCACGCTGTACAGATTTGTTTAAAGAGATGTAAATATATTGTGGGTGAACATACAGGCAAACTGTAGGCCCTGCAGTTGGCCACATGGTGGTGCTGCTGTGCACTGAGACGTGTTTTTCTCCTGCAGACTGTGGCTCTCTGGGATCTGCGCAACCTCAAACTGAAACTGCACTCCTTCGAGTCCCACAAGGATGAGATCTTCCAGGTGTGTGTGTGTCTGTCTGTCTGTCTGTCTGCCTGCCTGCCTGCCTGCCTGTCTGTCACAAGGACAAGATCTTCTGGTGTGTGTGTGTGAGTTTGTCACAAGGACAAGATCTTCCAGGTGTGTGTGTGTTTGTGTGAGTTGGCCACAAGGATGAGATCCTCCAGGTGTGTGTGCTTGAAACTTTTATGTGGACATGTATGCAGGTCATTAGTATCACCAGTTCTAGTTTTGGGGTGGCCTGCTGAAAGTGTTCCCTCTCACCCTCCTGTAGGTGCAGTGGTCGCCCCATAACGAAACCATCCTAGCCTCCAGCGGGACAGACAGGCGCCTCAACGTGTGGGACCTCAGGTGAGTTTACCTGTGCAGGTGTGATGAGGTGCGGCGGTGTTTACCAGTGTTAACTGTTTCGTGTTTATGAGCATGTTCTGTTCTGGAAAAGGTTCAAAGAAGGGCAACTAAATTGCTTCCTGGAATGAAAGATAAAGGTTATGAGGAAAGACTTATCATGCTCAATCTCTTCAAGTTTAGTAAAAGGAGACTTAGGGGTGCGTTGATTGAGGCTTTTAAATTCATGAAAGGGATTAACAAAGTGAACTACAAGAGATTCTAAATTTTGCTAAATTCCACACGGTGAAAGGTAAATTCCACATGGACATAAGTGTTTCTTCCAAGAAGGATTTATTCACACAGTGTAGAATAGCTTGCCAGGTCAAGTAGTCGAGGCAGAAACTCTGGGTTTTTAAGGCCAGACTTGGTAATGGTGCTGGATACTATCTAGTCTGTAGGTAAACGGAGAGCACTAGGTACTTTTACCCTATTCTCGCCATTGTGTTATGTTCAGTGGGTGGTACACTGAATGGGTTTATGATATCCAAAGGTGTGTTGGTGTCATAGTGTCTAACTGCTGAATTTAATCATTGCTCTTTAGTAAAATCGGAGAGGAACAGTCTCCTGAGGATGCTGAGGACGGCCCCCCTGAACTCCTGGTAGGTCTGACCTTTGAACTGGGCACCACGGAGTAACCGGATCTTCATCTCCTGTGTTACTTTCATCATTCAACAGTTGTTGGTTCCGGTGCTGTGTCACAGTAAGGAACTGACTGTTCACTGAAATTCACTGTGTTCTACATTGTCACGCCCATTAATGAGTGTTCATAAGATATGAATGTTCATAAGACACATCAACTTGTAGTGTGTTGGTATCAGTAGTGGGAATACTGAATCGACAGACTTGTACTGTTGCAGATATGGAGTTGGGTATCTGGTGTGTCTGTAGAATTTCCACGCTCTGCGCCCGTGAAATTAACGGGGAGTTCCTGGGTGTGGTCCTGGGGTATCTGCGAGATTTTGGGGATGGGCGGAGCACTGACGAGTCTCTCTCTCCCCCTCTCTCTCGCAGTTCATCCATGGCGGGCACACGGCCAAGATCTCGGACTTCTCCTGGAACCCCAACGAGCCCTGGGTCATCTGCTCCGTCTCCGAGGACAACATCATGCAAGTCTGGCAGATGGTGAGTGTCGCCATGGACACCACATCCACGGAGGAGCTGCTCTTGCACTGATAAATACACGCACGCGCACACACACACACACACACACACACATGTACGTGCACACATATTCATAATGCTCAGAACCCCTTCGAGAATGTTCCCAGTTTGCAAGCATGTCTCCAAGGTAGCAGTCCTGGCCCCGCCTCCTGCTCTCTGATTGGCTGACGGGCATCTCCTATGTCTCTTCCAGGCAGAGAACATCTACAACGACGAGGACCCAGAGGGAGCGGCAGACACGGAGGTGCAGGGATGAGACCCCGCCCACCTCCTGCTGCCCCGCCCATTCCCCACGGCCACGCCCTCTCAATGAATATTCCTGGCACAGTGGCAGATAGAGCTGCTCTTTATTTACAAACAGCCAATCACTGGACAGAGTCATTTATAACAGAGAGACAAGTGACACAACAGCAAGTTTTTCCAACTTGCAATTAATACAAGAAAGAAAAAAAAACAGAAAATGTATTTTTTAAATGAAAATTGCTCTTGTGGTGTTACATCTTTTTAAAAAGAAGTGCATGTTTATTGCAGCAATTCAGTCCTATTTTTTATGTTGGATTGTTTTGTTTTTACACCTCCTCATTCAAAGGTACTTCAGCATTTTTGTTATTTAACAAGCCCCCTGACTGAATTAATAATTCAGTCCTTTCCCTCTCTTCTTCTGAAGTACCTTACCTATGTGACAGATTCAGATTCTCTTCTTCACAGCCCTTGGTTTTCGCGTGCTCTTGCTTATCAACTACAGCCATTTTTTTTTTTTGTCAGGAAGGCCGATATCTGAAGGAACTGTGGTGCCGGAAAGTTCCGGACTCTCACACTTGTCATGGCTTCGGTCCAGAACGACGAGGCGTGTCGCGTTGGCTGTCCGTTTTGATTTTCTTTCGAGTCGCGAGACCGTGCTGTGACATGCGTTTGTGTCCCCTTGTACTTTTCTCTGCTTTTTTTTTTTTAGGTAACTGTATAAAGTCAATTGATGATAATAAATTGTTTTGTATCTAGTTTTTTTTTTTTTTTTTTTTTACTTTATAGATTTGGTGTTTTGTGTGTGTAAGGGAGAGCGAGAGAGAGAGTGTGTGTGTATTTAGAATGAGTGAACTGTATGTGGATGGTTCTTTGCTTATCTGAATTCCTGTTAAACGAATCCTCTTTGCCTAGAGGTGGCGCTGTCGATCTCCTGTTGAAGACGAAGAGCTTTTGTGACCAAAGTGCTACAGGAACAAATCAGAACGATTCAAATGAGAGCGATCCTAAATTGGGAGTGTACTGCAGAGTAGCGATAGCCCAGGCAGAGTCTGAAGAGATGCGTCTTCAGACCACGGGATACACAAACTGCATGCTCTGTGCCCAGATGTGGCAGATTAGGGCGGCAGTGTAGTATAATGGGTGAAAAAAAAAAACTGTCTTGTAACCTAAAGGTCACAGGTTCGATTCCCAGGTAGGACACTGCCGTTGTACCCTTGAGCGAGGTACTTAGCCTGCTTTTCTTCTTCAGTATATATCCAGCTGTATAAATGGATGAAATTTTAATTCTATGTAAAACGGTTGTGTAAGTCGTTCTTGATAAGAGCGTCTGCTAAATGCCTGTAGTGTACTGTAAAGATGAGAGCAGCGCTCCTCAACCCTGGTCCTGGAGATCCACTGTGTAGTCTGTGCTGGTTTGTGTCATAGCCAATCTCTTGATCAACTAAGGTGGCTGAAAAATGTCCTCTACCCTGATTGTGTGGTTAAACTTACTTTACCGCAGTAGAGGTTTGGCTTGTTGCCATTTGCTGTCAGTTTTACTCCATTTTACTCAGGTTTCCATTATGTACCATATAGTGCATACAGCGCAGTAAATGAAGGCACAAGTCAGTCTGACCGATTGAATTTCTTCGGATATGAATATGGAGCATTATTTTTAAGGGCATACATAGCGATTTCTGGCTTACGGTGGCTGTAGGAGGGCAATTTGTCCTTCGTTACGTGCAAAAACACTGGAAAAATTAGCAACTCGTTGCAATAGAGGGCTTGTCACTACAGTTGGAACCAGGGTTGAGAAACACTGTATTGGGGGGAGAGATTAGCTCCGTGTGAATAGGGTCTGTTCTTCTCTTCTTCGGGTGACCACTATGGACACACACTGCCTGTTAAGACCTGCCATTCAGGTGAGTTTCGTGGCCTCAGGTTATGCCCCGCATGGGGGGGGGAGGGGGCGGGGCTGGGCTGGGCTGGGGGGGGGGGCATTAGGTTTGGTGAGGAGAGAATTATTAAATACTATTGATTTGACTTGATCTGAGTCTTTAATTTGATCAGTGTGGCAAACACACCTGCCACAGGCCACCGAAGTGGCTTTCCTAGGGGCCCTCCAGCACAGAGACACAGGGAGATGATGTTCCAACAGTCCAGATTTATTTACAAGGGTTTGGCAAGATCTTACAGCCAAAGTGAGCAGATGTAACAGTCATGACCGAAGCTCCCTTGTGTGGGTGGGGATGGCAGATTTAACCTGTGCGCAGTGATTACCGCACTACGCACAGGTGCAGCCACTCCTGTTCCTGGGGCCAATTATCTAATTCTTAACCAATTATCCAATTGGCCAGGTCTAATTAGCTTGACCCAGGGCAGGTGTGGCTGCTTAAACCAGCCATCCCCACACCACAATCAGTTAAAACTTTTTTTTTTTGGTCTCTTTTTATGTAACGGACTGCAATATACCACACTAAGCACAATGTGAACGACATGGCCTGGTTTCACAGATGCATATTAAGCTAAGTCCTGGAGTTTTGTATGGAGAATCTCCACTCAAAATTGAATTGGCTAGTGATAGCCCTAATATGTGTCTGTGTAACTGGACCAATGTTCCTTAAGAGGGTGGATAATCCATCTTAACATGAAAAGCACCTAATAAGCAAAAATGAACACCTTGTGGAAAAAAAAATCTGGGATTGCACCTGTGATTGGAACAAAACCGGCATACTACAGGGAATCTCCAGGACGGTGATTGGGAACCACTGCTCCAGGACTTAAGTTTGATGTTCCTGGTTTAAATCAGATATCTGGTAAATCAGGTAACCCAGGTGCTGATGAGCAACAGGATCCTCTGGTTTTAGTTTTTGCAGTCAGGTATCACTGGATCTTGCATGACATGCCACGCATATCTTGATGTGTGTTCCCACTGGCTTCAGGCGTACATGTATTTGGAAGAGGTTACAGCATCTTAGAAACAAACCATTGGTCTGTCAGTTCTTTGTTTCGTTGTCTGCTCATACCAATGCAGACATTAAATTCACACGTGAGGCGTGCTCATTACGTTTGAAATGGGAGCCCAACTTCTATTTCAAAATGTCAATGCATTCTACAACTGACAGAATTTAATCCACGTCTTATTTCAAGCGGAAATAAGAAAGGTGAATTTATTACTACATCCATTCTCTTCTCCGAAATAAATAAAAACTATAACCACACCCCACCCACAGGAAATCCACACACACAAAGGCACCAAATCGTTCATCCTGTTCACAGGAGGCCGATATGAATTTGGATCCAGCACTGACCTAATAGACTGTTTGTACAGCAAAAATGCAGCCTATTTGGACACCAAAATGATACTGTGGTCTTAGGCAGCGGATACTGTGAAGCGCTCGGTCGCGTGCGGACTGCGGACATCAAGGTTGGCGAAATAAAGTTTGCTTAACGAGACACGGCAGTTCTCACGTCCTGAGAGAATTCGGAATGTTCTCTTCCAGCAATCGATAGCCTACTGTTAAAACCAGTCCGCCAAAACTCCCATAACCAGTTAAACAGTTGATAGCATCAACGAATATCGGCCACACCCCACCCGACCCGACCCGCCCCCCCCCCCACCTGGAGCATTACAAAACTGCGGCCCTTGGGCCGTGGTCGTCACTAGCCTATCAAACTTCGGTCACATCCGCACGTTCGAAAGACAAGCTGCTTTTGTAGCCTGCGTCTGAAACCTTTCAGTGCATTTGAGCGAACGTTTTGAGGAACTTGGAGAAGAACAAATCTCGTGTTAGTTAGTCAGCAGAAATGAACGTCCGCCAGCTGTTGATCTTTGCGGTGGCAGTTTTCCTGGTGGACCTATCCGGTAAATTTAATCTCATAGAATCACTGATTATTGCCTGCTCCTCTGGTGATGACTAAATTTGTGTTCGTGTTCTGGTCGATCGTTACCCAAGACCGACCAGGGGCTTGTGGATGCGTGTATGATATCATGGCAAACCGTTTTCTGTTCGAGTCTCGCAAACAGCGAAATGTTTTCGATCAGTTCCTTCAATCGTATTTACTTAATGGACAGGCTAATAGGAGGGCAAAAGGCGGGGTTATCAGTCAAAACCTTTCAGGCATGCCAGACATTAAGCTATACTGCTATAATAACCATTTACACTCTTACAATAATTATCGATAAAAGTGGACACCACTATTACCCAAAAGTATTGACAGAGGTGGGTAACCCGGCTTCAAAGAGTAAAAAGACTGACCATGTATTTGCTGCACCACCATGCACTAAACCAGCTGACTCTAATTAGCATAACTCTTCAGCATGATAGGAGCCCTAATTATTGTAATCAGCTGGTTTAGTGCATGGTGGTGGAGCAAATACATGGTCAGTCTTTTTACTCTTTGAAGCCAAGTTACCCACCTCTGAGTATTGATGTGGAAATTTGTGAGCACGGATTAGTAGCCTAAATTGTATCTCTCTTTCTCTCTCCTCTCTTGCGGTCTCCTCTCTCGGTCCACAGTGGCTAGAGAACGTAAGTAAACTTTGCTTTGGGGTGGTGGTGCTGTAACTTTGCTGTGGGGTGGTGGTGCTGTAACCTTGCTGTGGGCATGGCCGTACCCACCATTGAGGTCACCGAGGTCAGGACCTCGGTATTTTTTCCGAGGTGTATATAATGAAAGTCGTGAAATTGTCTAAAAATAACTTGGCACGGCAAAGATATTGTACAACGCCAAGATAACCGACTCATCTGATCACCGTCATTGCTTGTGTGTGTGCGTGGGTGGGTGGTGAAGTGTATGATCTTGTCGTTACTACAAATTTGTGAGCACGGATTAGTAGCCTAAATTGTATCTCTCTTGCTCTCTCCTCTCTTGCGGTCTCCTCTCTCGGTCCACAGTGGCTATACAAAGTAAGTAAACTTTGCTGTGGGGTGGTGAAGTGGATGATCTTGTCGTTACTACAAATTTGTGAGCACGGATTAGTAGCCTAAATTGTATCTCTCTTGCTCTCTCCTCTCTTGCTGTCTCCTCTCTCGGTCCACAGTGTTTAGAAAACGTAAGTAAACTTTGCTTTGGGGAGGTGGTGCTGTGACTTTGGTGTGGGGAGGTGGTGCTGTGACTTTGCTGTGGGGTGGTGGTGCTGTGACTTTGCTGTGGGGTGGTGGTGCTGTAACTTTGCTGTGGGGTGGTGGTGCTGTGACTTAGTGTTTGTGGTCGGTCATTAAAATGATCCCATTTCCCCCCTCAGCTTTGACCTGTAACCAGTGCAGTGTGGGCCTTTTTGGAACATGTCTGAACCCTGACTCTGTGGAATGTGATGCCTCGGCGCCCAACTGCTACACTGCAAAAGCAGGTAGGGACACCTGTACCCCCACCTGCAGACTGCCCCCCCCCTTATTATAGGCATAGTGCAGATATACTTATCCTGCAATGCTTACTTTCTTTCTGTGCACAGTCCATTTATACAAATTCATATCTTTTTACTGATATCCCTAATCATAAAACTTTGTCTTGATTTAATGTTAAGATGTGTCATTATACATCAGTAAGCTTGAATGCACTGGAAATATTAATCCTTGATTTAGTAGTTACAATGACAAATTAACCTATAGAATTATGAATGTTACGTGAACTGTAAACCCTGTTCCTTGATTGGAATATTTAGCAATAAAAAAACATTGAGATTAAATGCAGTATTACATTGATTTCTAATGGAGCCAATGAAAGCAGTTCAGCAAGAAGTGGCATCACAGTGACTACTGAGCACCCCCCCCCCCCCCTTTCCCTCCCGACAGAATTTCCCTCCATCTCCGGATTCCTGGGCTTCAACACTCAGGGCTGCCTTGACTCCGCCGCCTGCAACTCCACCACCAACGGCACAATTTTGGGCGCCATGTACACGGTCACCCGCACCTGCTGCATCACAGACAAGTGCAACCCAGTGGTCAGCGGGGCTGGCTCTGTCCAGCTATCTCTGACTGCTGCTGCTAGCGCCGCCCTGGTGGCCTGTGTGTGGAGCAGCTGGCAATACTAAACGCTGCAGTGCACAGCCAGACAGAGGTCACCCCTGCTCAAACAGCCTGTAATTACATTCATCTTGATCTCATTATGAACTGATTTAACACACACACACACACACACACAACACACGAAACTGGGTTGACTCCTTTTCTGACCACACGGTCTATTCAAACCCATCTGACACTGGTTTCAACATTGGAATGTGCACCATGACATAGATAAGCCCACAAACCTTTCACCCTTCAGTCTGTAGAGAGAGAGTCTACTTTGCTTCCTTGTCAAGGTTGATTTTGGATTTTGATGTCGATCATGCAGCCAAAGCGTCATGCAGGGTCTTACACTCACACACCCACTCTGTGGAATATGACGGCTCCACTCAACTCTTTACACAGTCGTTTGGGTCACTTTCTGTACCTCTGATCACTGTGGGATGCTTGTTCTGAGTGGTAGAACTCTTAACCAAAGTGTATTTATAAACCCTGACCTGTTTTGATTGATGCTTTTGCTGCGACTTGGAAGTTGAACAATGTAGTGTTTCATTACCAACACTGAATTCTTAAAACTCTTTTTAGCTTGTCTTTTTAAACCTCTATGTCACGTGAATATGTATCTTTGAATGACTGCATCTCTAACGTTTAATAAAGACATTGTTTGAAATGCACACCTGTTCGCGTTGTGTTTGTTAGCCTTACACAGTCTGTCCCTGATGTACTGGTCAGTGCGGTATATTGCAGTGGTCATGTGACCCAAAAGCAGCACTGACATTATAAAATATTTAGCAGTATTTATTTCTTTAAGTGTTGTATTATCGTGAAGCAGCCATAATTTTTGTATGTTTGCTCATAATAACCTTATATAATATCTTTTTATTTAAAGAGAGGTAAATATATTATGGGTAAAGTACAGGTGGACTGCGAGTTCTGCGGTTGGCCACAGGGTGGTGCTGCCGTGCACTGAGACGTCTTAAAATGAGGTGTGGTCAGGCGCATTGTTGGCGCATTGCTATCTTGAGGCAGTGGAAAGCAATTGCGCGATTGACCAACAGAAACCTGGTCTCA
Source organism: Anguilla rostrata (assembly GCF_018555375.3). Lineage (NCBI taxonomy): Eukaryota > Metazoa > Chordata > Actinopteri > Anguilliformes > Anguillidae > Anguilla > Anguilla rostrata. The sequence goes on along the minus strand of NC_057933.1, from coordinate 74,537,620 downwards.
AGTGAATGGCGCAGTATTTTACTGTTATTTTAACGGCGCATTATTAAGATAGTAATATGCGCCTACGTAGGCGGGTGCACAACGCGCGGTATTTAAAAAAAGATACATGTCATAATGGTTAGTCATAATATTTATCAGAATATTTATCAGAATACTTGACAAATCCGGCTTTATAATAGCAATCCGCCAAAGTGCAAGTGCACCTGGCTTTTAAAGGGAATGGGAGATGACACTCTGATTGGTTTATTTCATGTTATGCCAAAAACACACCTATGATTAATTAAGAGACAACCCCTTTGAACCATGCGCCTTACTTTGCGCTCAGATTATCCGCCGTTAAACTAGCAAAAGTGGATTTGGACATGCCCTAAATGCACTTGCGCCATGCACTTTAGACCGTGCGCTTAGATCGTTAAAATATAGCCCTGTGACTCTCTGGGACCTGTGCAACCTCAAACTCAAACTGCGTTCCTTCGAGTCCCACAAGGACGAGATGTTCCAGGTGTGTGTGTGTGTCTGTGTCTGTCTGTATGTCTGTCACAAGGATGAAATCTTCCACGTGTGTATGTGTGTGTGTCTGCTTGCATGCCTTTGTATGCATGCGTGTGTGTGTGCCTGCGTGCATGCCTGTGTGTGCATGCTTGTGTTTGTGTGTGTGTGTGTGTGTGCCTGCGTGCATGCCTGTGTGTGCATGCTTGTGTTTGTGTGTGTGTGTGCCTGTGCATGCATGTGTGCCACATGCATGTTGTGTGTCGTCATGTGCATGATGTGTGTTGCTTGCATGCCTGTGTGTGCATGCTGTGTGTGTGTGTGGTGTGTGCCGTGTGCATGCTTGTGTTTGTGTGTGTGTGTGTGTGTGCCTGTGCATGCATGTGTGTGTGCCTGCGTGCATGCCTGTGTGTGCATGCTTGTGTTTGTGTGTGTGTGTGTGTGTGCCTGTGTGAATGCCTGTGTGTGTGTGCCTGTGTGCATGCCTGTGTGTGCATGCGTGTGTGTGTGTGTGTATGCTGTGAACTCCGCAGCATGACCCTTTGATTCACCACCGTCTCTCTGCAGCTCTTTGCATTACATTACATTCTATTCCACTGAAGATCAACGGTACAACGTCAGTTTATTTCCTTACCCATTATACTACACTGGTGCTCCCTCCATACTCTGCCACCAACATAACCAAACATCACAGCCAAATCCTGCTGTCACCCAATGCACTACCTCTGAAAGGTATTTTTAAAAAGAAATTAAGATGTGCAAACCCGATGTGAGCAGACTACACATTCATGATAAACAGCGAGGCACATTGGCTCCATGAGCACTATGGTAAACAGGCCTGTGATTGGCTGCTCAATCATCACAGTCCCCATTCAACAGGAAGTGTGCTGTCCACTCTCGCTCTATGTAAATAGAGTAGTGATGTCATAATGAAACGGTTCCGCGTAAAGTGTTGTGGGAAGAGAAGCTTGTGAGGTTGCAGGTTTAAAGCCCAGGGGGTGCACTGCCTTATTCACAAAGTGGGACTTTTGTTCAGTCAGATTTCATCCAATTTAAAATATTTCCAAATGTTATTTGTTGCCAAACTCCTGAATCCCACTTCATTAAATATCCTCTTGATTGGCTTCAATAAACTAAATGTGATGCCTTTTAAATAGTTAATACTGTATGTATGACCTTATTGATTATTTATTAGATAGTAAAGACACATGAGTGCAAATGCATAATGAGCTCATTTCATAACTGCAATGCCAAATATGGGTGTACAAAACAGGAAGTCACACAGTCATACACACATAGAGATTGGAGTATGAGCCTTCCTTAAACCAAAAATGGGCAGAACTACAAAAATCATATGGACTTGCAGGTTTCAGCCAGGCATGTTCTGCTGTGGAAAGCAAAGCCATTTGATTGGTTTAAGTGAGTCAAAGATTGACAGCTCACTGTAGCCCCACCCATTATAGTGTTTATGAAACCTTATTCTCCTGTCCTTATAGAAAATCATTCACCCAATCAGAGGCAACAGGCCTACGGACAGACAAGCATATGTACCACTGATGCTATTGTATAGTTTACAAATGTCCTCTTTCCTTTTTTTAAAAGCTGTATTGAGTTGCAACATGTGGTAGTGCCCAATGTATGGGCATGAGAACAATGCATATATCATATTAGTAATAATTTCATAATACTTCATAAAGCCAGGGGTGTTCGACACCAGTCATGGAGGGGGCGCTGTGTCTGCAGGTTTAACTCCAGCCCTGGAGGGGGCGCTGTGTCTGCAGGTTTAACTCCAGTCCTGGAGGGGGATGCTGTGTCTGCAAGTTTAACTCCAGGCCTGGAGGGGGATGCTGTGTCTGCAGGTTTACCTCCAGTGCTGGAGGGGGTGCTGTGTCTGCAAGTTTAACTTCAGTCCTGGAAGCCCCCAAGTGCCTGTTGGTCTTGGTGTTTCAGCACTTAAGTGACTAATGTAAATCACTGATTGGCCATCCAAAAAGGCGGTGCAGATTGGATGGTGCAGATTTTTCTTTTTTTTTTTAGCCCAGCACCATGACTCCTGATTCAAGTATTAACTAATCACAGTCTTCAATCAAGACCTTTGTAAGTAGAATTACATCAGCTAATGCTTGTGGTGAGGGCAGGGTCATAGGCAGAGGTCTGTAATCCCGGTCCAGGAGCACCACAGCCCCATTGCTGGTTTTCTTTGTTGCTCGGCACTGACTCGATTAATTAAAGCAATTGATTTTGGAGTTCAGAGCTCATCTCGCCAGGAGATTCTTGGATCTGAAAGGACAAACCCAGCGAGAAACAGTGCGGATCCCCAAGACCCGGGAAGCCTATTATCTGGGTTAAAGAAACTTCCTGGATCCAGCCAACAGGATCAAGGCTGAACAGGTGTGTTTTGACTTGTCGACAAAACTGAAAAACCCAGAACATTGTAATCCAGGCCTGTATATGTGATATGTGTATAAGTGTCTGCGTCTCTGTGGAAAGGTTAACAGCATTTCACAGATATATATATTTTTTGATTGCACAAGGGGGAAAATTTAGAAATTTCGAATGATCTCATCTGCGGAGCGTTTCAGGCGACCCAGTTTCCAGCCCCTCCTGAGTGGGAATCCGGGGTGTTCCGTACACTTCCCCAAACTTCCTGTGAAGAGATAAGAGTGCGTGTCTTTGTTCTGAGAAATTCCAGAAAAAAACAAATTTGCTGTACAACTTCCAATAACTGATGCTGCCAAATAAAAGGCGCCTTCAAAAAACCCCTGTTCTCCAATCAGAGGGTTATGATCTGATACAGGTGCGCCGTGAGATTATGTAGATTTATGTAAAACACAGAAGTGCTGTGAGACCGGTTATGTAAGATACAGATGTGCTGTGAGACAGGTGTGACCAGGTACAGGTGTGCTGTGAGACAGGTGTGGCCAGGTAGAGGTGTGCTGAGAGAGAGGTAAAACTCACGCTCACCTGTGGACGTCCAGCTCCTTGGACAGGCTGTTCTTGAGGTTCTCCATTGCTTCGTTTGTCTTCTTCTGCACCTGAACCTCTGTCTTCAAGTCATGTAGACTCTGCTCCAGTACCTCCAGGGCTTCCTGGGAGGAGATGGAGAGAGCCAATCCCCACAGAGGACATGTCACCAGCCAATCGCCACAAAGGACATTACCTCACTAGCCAATCACCACAGAGAATAACACATCACCAGCAAATCACTACAGAGGATAATACCTCACCAGCCAGTCACCACAGAGGACAGCATGTCATCAGCCAGATTTTCCACTGGTTTCCTCAGAGCACCCACAAACCCGCAATGGCTCCTTCATATCTCTCCCCAGCCCCCCCACACCCCCACACCCCCACACCCCCGTACCTTCTCTCCTCCGCCATCCATTCCACGCTGTCTTGATTAACCCTAATTCTAACCCTAACCCCCCCCCCATATATTTAAAAATATCTCCACTTCCATAAGGGTGCCCTCACCAATTTGCTGACCCCTACTCCACTAGCCAATCTCCGCCCCAATATCCCACACCCACCCACCAGTTCTGCTCAACATTCGTCCTTACCCCTTCACAACCCCCATGTCATGTACCCCCCATCTTGCGATGATTACAAGAAATACGATAAAGAGCTACAACGTCAAGATGAAGATGCAAGTGCAACATGAATGTGCCAGAAGATCAAGACACAGGAGACACATGTGAGTGATAATAGATTGGGGGTAACCCTGCAGAGGAGTCCTGATAGTGCTAGTCAAGCCCCCACCCGTGCCCACCCAAGTGCCCCATTACTGCCCCCTGCCCTCCTTACCCGGTACTGTGCCACATTCTCCTCCCTCTCCCGTTCCATGAGGGCGACCCTCTCCTCCATACAGGCTCTCTGGAGCTCCAGGGCCTGGACCTCCTCCCTCAGAGGCGCGATGCGGACCCTCAGGTCCTTCGCCTCCTCCCTCTGCCTCCGCAGCGCCTCCTCCCCCCACTGCCTCCTCCGGAGCAGGGCCAGGAGCCGGGGCTCGTAGTGCTGCTCCAGAGCCTGGACCCCACCCCGCAGGTACTGCTGGAGGTCCAGGGAGAAGCGGCGGCAGTGCGTGAGGTCGCTGCGGGGTCGCCGCCGTCGGCCCGCTGCCTGGGCCTGCTCCCGCACCGCCCGCAGCTGATCCTGCTGCTCCTCCCGCAGCTGAGACGCCTCCTCCGTCAGCTCCTGGATCTGCGCTGTCAGCTCCTCCTGAGGAGCAGAGAAAGAACCCATCACCAACGGGGGTTTTAACCACCACCCGGGGATTCAACCCATGACCACCTGGGTATTTAACCAATCGCCACCTGGCGACAAAGCCCATCACCATCTGAGGATCTAACCCATCACTACCTGGAGAAAAAAACCCCATCACTATCTGGGAATTAAACCAATCACCACCTGGGGATTTAACCAATCACCACCTGGGGACAAAACCCATCACCATCTGGGGATTCAACCCATCACCACCTGAGATTAAACCCATCGCCCCCTGGGGATATATCCCATCATCACCCGGGGATTTAATGCATCACCACCTGGGGATATAACCCATCACCACCTAGGGATTTAACCCATCGCCACCTGGGGAATAGTACCCACCATCAACGGGGGATTGTGCCCATTTTCACCTGGAGAATTAGCTAATTCATTCAAATGGTGGGTCAGAATGTGCTGTAATTTCTACAAGGTGAAACTGACGTGTGTAAAAATATTCTTAAATAAAAGCTGAGAATGCACATTTTTTATTTGAATTATTTGAAGAAATCATTTGTCCCAAATGTTATGGAGCTCACTATGCATGTGTGTGTGTGTGTCTGTGTATGTGTGTTTGGTGTACTGTTCGGTGCCGTATTTGGGTATTGTACTCAGGTGTGTGTGAGTTTGGGTTACCTGTTTACCTGTGTGATTGCAAATTGCGCCACCTCGTGCTGCTGGGTTGCCAGCATGACCTGGCTCTGGATGCAGTCCCTGGCAACCAGGAAGAGCCGCCTCTTCACCTGCCACACCTGCTCCTGCAGGCTCTGCCTCTCCAGCTCCACCCGCGCGAGGAGTTTACGGGCCTCGCCAAGCTCCGCCCTCAGCGCCTGCGTGGCCCGCGCCATTGGCTGCTCCAGCAGCAGCAGCTGCGCGACCCGCGCGTCCCGCTGCAGCTCCAGGAGCTTCACCTCGCCGATGCACCCCTCGAACCGGGGCCCCGCCTCTTCCAGGCACCCCTCCATGTAGGACACCACCTCCTTCGAGCGCCTCTCCACCTGGGACAGCACCTCCCTCACACGCTCCTCTGTCAGGGGCCACCCGTAGTCAGGCCCCTCCCCTTTCCCGCTCGCGTCCGACTCCGAGGCGCGGTTTGCCTCTTCTTCCTCCTCCTTCACCCGCAGCGGCTCACCGGCCTCCATCACCCGCCTGAGAAAGAGGAAGAGGAAGATGCCTTTTTTTTTTTCTGAATTGTATGTTTCTATGTATGTATGTATACATGTATGTATGTACCACCTATTGTAAAGCGTCTTTGAGTTCATGAAAAGCGCTATATAAAATAAATTTATTATTATTATTATTATTTCACTGAGAGTTAAGAACAGCTCTTACCTCAAAACATCAACTGAATATGTTTGACCTCTCAATCATGCGGAGGGTAATTCAGCTGAAAATAGCAACATGTTTACTAAGAAATGTGTTGGCATATTTAAACCCAATATACTGTATAAATACATAGCTTTATGTTTCATTGTATGCTTGTATGAAGAAAAAACTGTAAAGCAGCATTAGCCTGTGCATTTTTTTTTGAACACGTTTGCGGGTGGCAAGGGGACCGGAAGCTTTCGGCCAGCGGTTTTGCTTTGAAGATGCACCGCTTCGAGCGGAGAGATAAGGCTCTTCGCCGCCCGGGCTCAGGCCAGACTTAGCTCGAGCGAAAAACCAGCGTAGCGCAAAACGTGTCGAGACGAGACGCTATCATCACCGGGCCTCGGGCCGGCGTAACGAACGGGTCTATCGGTTTCTTAGAAAAACGGCACGGCTGTGACTCGGGCCCGTTCCGCTCTGAGAGCCGAGATCGAGGGCTTCGTTCTCCCAGAGGTAAGATTTTTTAAAGAGATATAAATCGGGATTCTGGGGCACTGCTCCTGCAGAGCTGTATCTAGCGTCTTGAATTCCTGTATCGTACGCGGCGTCCGACGTACGGTCGGACCGGGGGGGCGTGCGTGAAAACCTCCGCAGGTGCGTTCGGGCGCAGGGCGCGGACGCCTCGGGAAGATTCGCGGCGCATTCCGACAGAAGCCTCGCCCGTTCGCGATCAGCCGCCTTGCGCAGAGGATCATGGGTAATGCAGTAGTAAAGTAGTCCAAGATTAAATCCTGCCTGCCCAGGCTTCTCTGACTAACCAACAATGTACAGCATAGACAGTCATATAACATACAGCGTTATTTCATGTAAAATACAGCGGATTTTGCATACAACACAGTTGCATTTCACACAGCATACAGCGCGTTTCACACAAGATGGCTGTCTATGCTGGCAGGAACTACAGCAGTGAGCATTTAAGAAACACCACAGCCATGACACAGACCTGTGCCCAATGAAATGAAAGCAGGAACTGGGATCCCCCCCCATCCCCCACCCCCCCCCAGGTGAGGCGCACAGGTGCCTCAGCACAGTCTGAGCTTACCTCTAGGTACACGACACAAACTGAACGTGCTTAGATTCCGATGTTTACTCCTGTCAGTGCAGTCCTGCCATGGCCTGAAGCCGCCCCCACCCCCCCTCCACCCCCAACAAGAGCCGATACAGAGGAGACACCTCTTCCCAAAAACCCAGGGTCTGTTTCCACACACCCCTCTTGGCTTTTAGGCCGCAGCCCGGAGCCCAGCTGTCCCAGCAGAACGTGGAGAAGGAGAGAGGGAGATAGGGAGGGAAGAGAAAGAGGAGAGAAGGTGAAGAGAAAGTGGAGAGAAAGAAAGGAGTGTTTCCTGTGTTTGCTCTCTGATCGTGCTGCTGTGCGTCTCCAGGATCTCTGTGACTCTGTTTGTGTTTATTAATAAATAGAGTTTCGAGACTGGGGGCGGGGTGGCGGTACACAAGCTGCTTGGCACAAGGATATGCCCTCCCCACACCCCATGCAGGGCTAGCTGAGAGGCAGAGTGAGACAGGAGGGTGGGGGTGGGCAGGCACTCCGACATTACTCACGGCAGTGCTGACCTGTCTCCATGCTGTCCATTTCTGGGCCCAGCAGGGGGGGAAGGCAGGTTATATTTAGATAAACCAGAGAACTGCCACCCCAGCTTCCTCCTGCCACCCCTCCCCCAGAAGTGCATGAATTAAGCTGAGCTGGGGAGATATACTGTTCTCTTCCACATCCAACCCAAAACACATCTCAGTGAGAGAGAGAATGAGAGAGAGAGAGAGACGGGGGGGGGGGTTCTTGCTCAAGTGAAGATTAGGCCTAAAGCCAGTCCTCAAATTTCTGTGAGAGACAAACAGCCATCAACTGCCAGCGATTGCTCTGCATTATGGAGTGAAAATTATAGCTGCAAAACACTGGAGGGGTTTCAAACGAGAGAAAAGTTTTGCCTCATTCAGCTGCTTATTCCCAACCCACCGACAGACCAGGATTCTGTGTCGTAAACCTACCTTTGTGACGGAATACAATGCCTATACAGTTATGCAATGAAAACATACTTCAGCACATTCACATGCAGTGCAGTGTGATGGTTAAGGAGCTGGGCTTATAACCTAAAGAGGTTGCAGGTTTGATTCCCAGGTAGGGCGCTGCCATTGTACCCATGAGTGAGGTACTTAACATAAATACATTCAGTATTGCATACGTGAATGCTATGTATCATTGTTGTTAATTGATACTATATAAAAACGCTGCTCTGGACAAGAGTGCCTGCTAAATGCCAATGGCGTTAATGCTAATTTATACCTTACATATTTATATTGAGCATAATATATCAATTACGGTGGACATTTATGTTTATTGAGAAATATAAAAGTATGTAATTTTACAGTGTATTCTACAATGTATAAATGTATGCATAACTAAATCTAATACACGGAAGCTATTTCTTGCCATATGATTTCATACTGGTTTAATAAGTTTAATAAGGGTGTTTCTTACTTTTTGACCTGTGTTTATCTGGCGATGACCTATACTAGCCACTAGAGGGAGGTAAAACTTAACTAAAGAGGCACAAACATTTTCCTTTAAGGTGTTTCGTGTCCTCACCTGTTTGGATAGCAACATGTAGGTATGCAGTATACCCAGCATTTTTTTTTTCATTCGGAACAGTTTTACAGGGCGTCAGCATGTAAAGCGATTGGGCAACTGGAGAGGCGACGCCAGAAAAAAATAAAACGCCAAACAGTGCAGGCCCTATTATCGTGGCATGGTGCAGTTCATTTTGCGGAAATGATTTACCTGAAGTCGCGAACGGGACGGAGTAACTAACTAATGGAGAACTTCGCGGAGGATCCACGTTTCGTGTTTCGCGTTGATGAAGAGGACTCCACATCAACAAATTAAACTCTGGATCCGTCCAAAGTTTTTTGGGAAGGAAACAGATTAAGGTACTGAATCCTCCCTTCTATGTTTGTTTCTGTTTAGATTTCAGTTTTGCCAACTATTTTAACACCGGAGTTTCGCATGAACACACGTCTCGTTGCAAATTTACTGAAGTTTAGCGAGTCTCGTGTTGGGAGTATGTTTAATAGGAAGAGGCGAATCATGAAGAGTATTAAGAAACATAACGTTCTTTGGAACCCGGGGCGGAACGAGGTTCAAATTTAGGTTGAATTTGGCCAAATCACTTTGTTAGCTGAAGACCAATTGCCTTCCTCGCACAGGATTTGAGTAACATTGCTACTTAAAGAGCTGATGACATACGTGAGAATTCGTAGAAAAATATAATTAGTGTCACAATTTCGACACTATTCCATTAGATATAAACGGTGGCTTCAGGGCGGACAAATCCAATTTGTGCACTTCAGTTCGCGATAATAGGATAAAGATCAAAACAAAATAAATAAAACTAACAGCCCGAAATGTCAATAAAAACGCATAATAAAATCTGCCATTTACTGAGAAAAGTAGGACAGCATTTCCATACATCTCAATAGCAGAAATCTTTGTTTTACTGAGCAGAAGAAGAGCGTGGACATCAGAACTGGCATTACGGCATTCCATGAGGGGGTGGGGGGCGCACGCGCTTTTGCGGGACATTCAGGGGCAACCAGTCTCGTGCATAATCCTCGGTTTTTAATAGAAAGTTAAACAAGAAGCGGACCCGAACTCATTTCGTCTCCAGATGGAGAATTGTTAGGGTGCGGCTCTAGAAAAACAAGTTTGTGCACCAAGCCAAAACCAAAAACAATTCGCTGATTTAAAAAAAGGAACACACACACACTCGCGCGCGCGGGCACACAAACTCACACAATCCAGGGTACATTCTCGGGCCACATGCATCTTTCCTTAAAACCGCCTGAAATGAGACATGAGAAAGGTTTGCTGGTGACTTTCTTTCGTGCGTGTCTGAACTTAAAACCACCTTGCGCAATCTCACGCGGAAAACAACGAAACGTCGAGTTATTCTGCTGTGATGTTCTGCTGTATTTTGCTCGTCTTTCAGTTTCTAGATAGCAAGGCGATTGTTTTTCCAGAGTAGGGCGCATTTATCTCCGGGAGGGGCATATCGATTAACCTGCGTTGAGATGCCCTTTCTGCTCATACGAGGGGGCAAACCCCCTTCACTTGAAAATGTTTAGGGTCTTGATTGATTTTTCCTCCGTGGACTTTGGTAGCTTTTATGCACGGGTACGATGACAACGATGAAATTGCCATATATTGGGCATTTTCAGAGTGTTTCGATGACTGTATCGCCCGTTGTGAGAGATATACCAACTATATCTGTGGCTGCTGCTCTGACCACTGTTTGACACTACTGCTCTGACCACTGCTCCACTCTTCTGCTCTGACCACTACTCCACACTTCTGCTCGGAACACTGCTCCACATTGCTGCTCTGACCACTACTCCACACTGCTGCTGTGATCACTGCTCCACACTTCTGCTCTGACCATTGCACCACACTGCTGCTGTGATCGCTGCTCCGTACTGCTGCTCTAACCACTACTCCACACTTCTGCTCGGAACACTGCTCCACACTGCTGCTCTGATTACTTCTCCACACTGCTGTTGTGATCACTGCTCCACACTTCTGCTCTGACCACTGCTCCACACTGCTGCTCGGAACACTCCTCCACACTGCTGCTCTGACCACTACTCCACACTTCTGCTTGGAACACTGCTCCACACTTCTGCTCTTACCACTCCTTCATACTGCTGCTCTGCCCACTGCTTCGCACCGCTGCTCCACATTGCTCTCATCTAATTTACTGTCTAATCTAACTGCTCTAATTTAAGTTGCTAAGCCTGTCTGCAATTGTGTGCATACAGAGCAGTTGCCAGCTGTCAGGAAGACCATCCGCTCGTATTTTATCAATAGTTCACTAGTCCAAAGATAACGGACTGTGGGGGTATTGCCTCTTTCTGTCTCCAGCATAGTAAGACACCGGTTTTGAACAGCAGTGATAGTGATCATAGATTATTAACAGGAAGCAGGCATATTAGATAGCGTGTGAACATCACTGTTAAAAAAAAATGGACATATCGATAATAAAATAAAAGGGTGATCATTATCCCCAATGGGGACTGTGTTTGTGTGCCGCAGTAGGTGTTTCGGCATGATCACCTTGCTGGCATCACATCCTGTCCCGCCATGGGCCATTCTGATTCTGTTTACTCTGGCGCCCGTCCAACGCGACGTGAGTGGGACCCGCTTTCAGAAAGAACGTGTGAGAACAAAAAGGGTGCGTAGTGAGAAGACCGTGCCATTCAGTCCGACCGTGCTCACCGGTCACCTGCAAACTGGAGCACGTCCACATGTTTCACTGGTGTCTGAAGGGTAAAAAAAAAAACAAATCAAATGCACATTTGATGTCCATGTCTGGTGTGGGGGGGGGCTGTATAAAAAAAAAAAAATAAAATAAAAAAAACTACCAGCACAGTTGCAATTTGTGATTGGTTTTAGAAGCATCTTGGATGTTTTTTAGGTGTTTTTTCACTGTGGTTTTGGTTATACACTTCTCATACCCACGTTACAGTCTCCTCCGCCTGAGTGGGGCTGTTTCCTCTCGTTAGCCAGATGAATGTGTAATGACTGGGGTGTAGCATTCCCTGATAGGCAGTGTCAACGCTGCAGAGTTAATCATTTATTCATTTTTTTTTTGCCTCTTGAAACAAATTCTTCCTCCTTCCCTGTGTCTGTCCGCCATTGGTCTCTTTTTTCTCTTCTGCCCTCTACTCCTGCTTTCTCTTTCTCCTCATCCCCCTCTCTCTCCCCTGTCTCCTCTCTTCCTTCTGCACCACCCCGGTTCCCCTCTCTCATTCTCCCTCCTTCTCTCATGTTCCAGGAAACACAGGTTAATTTTACACCAGACCTCCTGTAATGGACCTGCATGGGCTATGCCTTGTAGAAGGGAGATAGTGGTTACAAATCATTCAGAGTCTCCTAGCATACCCGTGCCTCCACCCCCAGCACTCTCTGGGGCCCCCTCATGCAGCCCTCTCAGTATGGGTCCCTTTGTGCAGTTCTCTCTGTGTGGGTCCCCTCGTGCAGTTCTTTCCGTGTGGGTCCCCTTGTGCAGCTCTTTCTGTGTGGGTCCCCTTGTGCAGCTCTTTCTGTGTGGGTCCCCTCATGCAGTTCTCTATGCGTGGGTCCTCTCATGCAGCTCTTTCGATGTGAGTACCTTCTTTCAGCTCTGTTTTTACTCTTCACACTTCCATCATAGGCTTCTCTCTGATTTTTGACCCCCTACCCGACCTGACCCCCCCCTGCCCCCGGCCTCCGTGAATAAACACGAACACTAACTAACACTCGCACTGACGCAGTGTTTTTGGGGAGCGGGCCGCAGCCCGTAATTAAGGAAGGAAGGAAGGCAGGCAGGTGTGACGTCCTGTGCTGGCACTGTTCCCTGGCACAGGGGGCCTCCTGCTCGCTCGTCACCGCAGAAATCACCCAAGGACGCGCGCGAGCCCTCCTCTCAGGGCACTGGAGTGTCGCGTACCCTTTGGTCTGTAGGAGGGAGGCTGGCAGGCAGGGAGGGAGGGAGAAAAGCAGAGATAAGGAAGAGTGCGGTGGATGGAGGGAGAAGGAGGGAGAGAGAGAGAGAGAAAAGGGGGGGAAAGGTAGAGAGATGAGCGGTTGTCTTTCAGGAATGCTGCTGCCAGTCTGTGCAGGGCGCGACGCCGCGTGGGGATTGCTTCGCCCGCGCCGGCAGACTCGGCCGCCATCTTTTCCCGCTCTCTCCGCGGGGTTTTGTCGAGCTCAGCACATATTTCGCGTTTTGTCTTTGCAGGTTGGGGCTGCTTTTCTGATCGCCTCTGTCAGGTTTGTCTTAAGTGCTGCTTTATTAAGCGGTGATTTGATTTCGCTGTCCTTCTCAGTCCTCTTTCTTGTTTTTTCTTTTCCCCTTTCTTTCTTTCTTTTGTGATTTTGGAATGGGTGAGGTAATGGCTGAGGGCATCAAAGTTGCATATCTTTGGCAATGAGTGTCATTTCTGAATGGCTTGTGTAGCCTTACAGCATTACAGCATCGCGTGCAGGGTTGATTGACCTTGTGAAGGTTCCGATTGTGATGTCATAATGCCACTCCCCACCCTATTGGAAGGCAGCGATGAGAGTAATTCCAAACCCTGCTGAGCGATTGGTCTGGAGTCTGCGGTATTTGAACGCAACATATTTGCGAAGCCATACTGAGAACTTGGTAACTTGCCGAACTGTGAGTTCATATCTCGTGAAGAAAAATGAAAACAGACACTAAGTGGTGCAAAAGATTTCCCAGCAATCAGTGCACAAAATGTCAAATTTGTAACATATGGGACTGAACTCTGTGTTCTTGCACAGAATCTGTGGCGTGTTTACATTGTAGTTTAAAAAGGGACAGCGTTGATGGTAAATGGACTGCATTTATATAGCATTTTATCCAAAGCGCTTTACAGTTGATGCCTCTCATTCGCCAGAGCAGTTAGGGGTTAGGTGTCTTGCTCAAGGACACTTCGACACGCCCAGGACGTTTACAGTACCGTTACCTCAGAACAGGGGCATCATTTTTAGCTGGTAAACATAATGTAAAGTGTAAAATATACACACAATGTTTGCTCACAGTGTGTTCTATGTAACATCGTTGTCTCCCCTCTGTGTACAGCAGTGTGCAGCGATATTGCATTACGTTTGGCAGACCCTTTTATCCAAAGCGACGTACAATGAGTGCATGTTGAAAGTCGCTGGAACGACTACAGAACACGGGTCAGATACGGTGCAGTGCTTCTAAAGCAGGGGTCCTCAATCTTATCCAGAAAGGGCCGGTGTGGGTGCAGGCTTTCATTCCAACCAAGCAGTTACACACCTGATTCAACTAATCAAGGTCCTTAGCAAAGACGCTAGTGTTTGATTAGTAGAATCCGGTGTGTAACTGCTTGGTTGGAATGAAAGCCTGCACCCACACCGGCCCTTTCTGGATAAGATTGAGGACCCCTGTTCTAAAGCATCAGTTATCCACAGCCATGAACATCAAGTGTTGTTCACAAGTCAGGGCAATTGCAATATGAACATGACCTCTGTCAGTGGAAACACAGGCCCACAGGATGTCCTGCCCTGTTCGGTCTCTCCCAGCATGCATCGGTATGTTTTGAAATGCAGACGTTTCCATACTGAGCTTCTAAGCGTTTCCAGTCTCTGCTCCTGAATCTCTCCTCATCGTTAAAGGCCCCCCCGCCCCCCCCCCACCGGTGTTGGGGAACCCTCTTTCCTATTCAGCCCTTGTTTTTATGGCTGTTTTTGTGGATGTTCCTCTCTCTGTTCCCCCCCCCCCCCACACGGGTGGCACACTCGTCCGGTGTTCAAAGCTATGTGGAGGGGAAATCCCAGGCAGTCTGTTATTGTTCCAGTTTAACGGCTCTAGTGCGCAGTCTCTCGGAAACCATTATGGCTCTGATTACGGTGGGCTTTAATTGTCCATTACGGCTCTGACACGCACAGGTTACAGTGGGCCTTAATTCTCCATTGCGCCACTGATGCGCACAGGTTACCGTGAGCTTTAATTCTCCATTACGGCTCTGACGCGCACAGGTTACCGTGAGCTTTAATTCCCCATCACGGCTCTGATGCGCACAGGTTACCGTGAGCTTTAATTCTCCATCACGGCTCTGACGCGCACAGGTTACCGTGAGCTTTAATTCTCCATCACGGCTCTGATGCGCACAGGTTACCGTGAGCTTTAATTCTCCATCACGGCTCTGACATGCAGGGGTTACAGTATGAGGTGGTCCGACAGCCTCTGCTCACATAGTCCTGCCGTGTTTAACTGGCTGTATACGCCAGTGCTCATTCACTGCTGGGAAAAATCTAGGATGCATATGCAGACTGCAGCATTGTGCTCTCCTGGCCTGGATCCAGTATTTCCTTGCCCTTAGACTCAAAAATAAGAGTTAGATTTTGTTGTTGTTGTAGATGCAGATTAGCGAGAACCTTTTTTTCTGATTGTGGAACTCGCCAAGCTGTGGGAGAGAAACAAATTTGTGTTTAATCAAAGTGTGGTGATGAGTGGTGACTGCTTTTTTTTATTTAATTATTATTATTATTTTTTTTGGAGGGGTTCAGTTGAGGAACAGCCTGCAAAATCCCTGGCCTTGTTCCATGCCATGTTTTGCATGAAGCCGGGACCCCAGATGTAAGGCTCCAGTGTCGGGCGTCTCTGTGCGGTGGAGGGGATTGCGAACGTGTGCCCAGCCAACACTTTGAAGTTCTGCCAGGGTTTTTGATTTACTGGTGCTCATGACTGGAGGGGGGGGGGTAGGGGTGCGGGTGGCAGTGGCAGTGGGGGGAGGGGGTGGTAGTGCCAGTGAGGGTGGCAGTGGGGATGGGGATGATTGCGGCAGTGGGTGCCACATGCTTCACCTCAGAGAGCCACTCTTCCTTTGTTGGAGAGTCAGGTCTGGTGTCTGACCACAAATTAGACCACACCCACGTTGAGACTATGGGTGAGTGACAGGTGTTTAACCTCCTCCCCTCCCGGCCCCGATCCGAAGCCCAGATCGCAGTGAAATGTGCAGGTTCCTGCGGTACCGACCGTGCGGGGTCCTCACAAAGCAGTTAGAATCAGAGATCTGTAACCCACAGCGTGCGATCCGTAGGGTCCAGCCGGGTACGAGGTGGGAAAATCCAGGTTCAGAAAGTAAAAGCCCTCCACAGTTTTTTTTTTTTGTTGTTGTCTACAGTCACTTGGATTTGCTGATTAGCACAATTTGTCAGCTAGGAGGGTGACGTAATTGGTGAAATCAGCGGTCTGAGTTCATTGGTGTGAACACGGCAGGACGGTGACTTTCTGACCCCTGGACTATTCGCCCCTGAGGGTAACCAGACGTCCCGTTTTTTTTAAAGTTTTTTTTTAAACCAGAGAGCCCTGTACCACAGTCCCTTTTTCGCATGTCCCGAATAGCTCTGGGAAAATCTCGGTTTGTCCCAAATTTCTGTGGTACCATATTTCAGTGGCCTTTCTGACTATAATTGCCATTATTGTAGGCTCTTGTTACATTATGTACTCAGTCCCCCCCCCTGGGACCCAAGTCCTCCTGAGGCACGTCAGGCATTCATTACAGTGCTCCGGCTATTAAAACCTCCGTCAGTCTTAAAATGGCGCATAAAAATGGCTGAATGTTGTTGCAGCTCTTATGTAACAGATGAGTTGCTGTCGGTCCGGGACAACAGCCAATTGTTTGTAATCTGTTTTTTTTTTTTTTTTTTTTTGTTTATTTGGAGTGAGCGATTCTTAACCAGATGACTTCCACACAGCGCAAATCCACTGCACAGTAATTAAACAGGAGTGTTTGCGGCACTGCACAAATCCTCAACACAGTAATTAAACAGGAGTGTTTGCGGCACTGCACAAATCCTCAACACATTAAACAGGGAGTGTTTGTAAAACCCTAAGCTTTCATAAAGAAACTTTTGTTGGGGTGGGGGGGGAGATAATAAAGGTTTCTCTAGTGGAGCATTGGGTTGAGTCATTGCTACTGCTACTGTACAGCGGATTAGTCCAGTGTGTGGCCTGTACTTTTAAATTTTTTTTTTTTATAAAGAGCAATGACCTGGGAGAGCACTTCTCTCCTGTTCTGATAATGGCTCTGGGGACACGCTCTGTGAGATTTTTATTCGGGGCAGATGTAACTGTGGGAGTTTTTCGAGTTCGTTCCTGATTTACCGTACGTGCCGGTTTTACGCGAGCTGTCACATGCCCACGCATGTGACTGGCTCCTGATTGGCTCGCAGCGATCTGCTGCATCGAGAATTTACTTCAGGTGACAGGGAAAAGACAGTTAGTATAATTTAGATTTCTGATGTCTTTACGATCAGTAGTGTGTCTTTCTCATGCGCACACGCACACACAAACACACACACATGCGCATGCACACACTCACCCATGTTTATGAACCCACTCCAACCTTAAAATAACCCTCATAAACAAACTCTAGTAAAAAAAATAAATAAATAAATATATATATATATATATATATATATATATATATATATAAAATAACACTATAATTCTAATTTAAAACATAACACTTCACAGACCTACCAAACTTCCTGCCGTGACACCGCAAACCCACTCACATAAAAATGAAGCACCACGCTCCTCTATAAATAACCTATAAATGATTGTGAAACCTGGCGCTTGACTCCAGTGCAGAAGTCGCAGAAATGCCTCCTTCTGCGTTGTGACCGTGACACCACTGTTCTGTTCCAGTGCATTCTGGGAAGAAGCAGATGTGGTGTGCAAGTTTGTGGGGTGGGTGGTGGGTGGGGGGGGGGGGGGAGGCCACTGCAGGGTTGGGTTGTACGTGTGTCATATAGCCCTGCGGTTGACGACACGTTCCGACAGGACGCCGCGAAGCAAAGCGACACCAGATTACCTGAGTCGCAGGTGTGTGTGTTAACGACGCGCGTGCGCCACGCTAACTTCACAGAGCCTCGGCCGGCGCTGTGTGTCGCAGGTGTGCGGTGGTAAAGGTGTGCGGTGGTAAAGGTGCGCTGCGTGTCGCGGGTGTGCGGTGGTAAAGGTGCGCTGCGTGTGGCGGGTGTGCGGTGGTAAAGGTGCGCTGCGTGTGGCGGGTGTGCGGTGGTAAAGGTGCGCTGCGTGTCGCAGGTGTGCGGTGGTAAAGGTGCGCTGTGTGCGGTGGTAAAGGTGCGCTGAGTGTCGCAGGTGTGCGGTGGTAAAGGTGCGCTGCGTGTCGCGGGTGTGCGGTGGTAAAGGTGTGCTGTGTGCGGTGGTAAAGGTGCGCTGCGTGTGGCGGGTGTGCGGTGGTAAAGGTGCGGTGCGTGTTGCGGGTGTGCGGTGGTAAAGGTGCGGTGCGTTTGAAAGGTGCGGTGGTAAAGGTGCGCTGCGGGTGTGCGGTGGTAAAGGTGCACTGCGTGTCGCGGGTGTGCGGTGGTAAAGGTGCGCTGTGTGTCGCGGGTGTGCGGTGGTAAAGGTGTGCTGTGTGTGGCGGGTGTGCGGTGGTAAAGGTGCGCTGTGTGCGGTGGTAACGGTGCGCTGCAGGTGTGCGGTGGTAAAGGTGCGCTGCATGTGGCGGGTGTGCGGTGGTAAAGGTGTGGTGGTAAAGGTGCGCTGTGTGCCGCAGGTGTGCGGTGGTAAAGGTGCGCTGTGTGCCGCAGGTGTGCGGTGGTAAAGGTGCGCTGTGTGTGGCGGGTGTGCGGTGGTAAAGGTGCGCTGTGTGTGGCGGGTGTGCGGTGGTAAAGGTGCGCTGCGTGTGGCGGGTGTGCGGTGGTAAAGGTGCGCTGTGTGTGGCGGGTGTGCGGTGGTAAAGGTGCGCTGCGTGTGGCGGGTGTGCGGTGGTAAAGGTGCGCTGTGTGTCGCGGGTGTGCGGTGGTAAAGGTGCGCTGCGTGTCGCGGGTGTGCGGTGGTAAAGGTGCGCTGCGTGTGGCGGGTGTGCGGTGGTAAAGGTGCGCTGTGTGTGCGGTGGTAAAGGTGCGCTGCGTGTCGCGGGTGTGCGGTGGTAAAGGTGCGCTATGGCTCGGCGTGCGGCACCGGCCTGCCTTCCCCAGCGCTCCCGTTCTCCAGGCGAGCGCCGCCGACGTGCCACACCCTTACCTCCGCACGGCGTGAATATCCTTATGTAATGGCTGCTCGCGTGTCGCTATGGAGACGCAGGCACAGAAGAAAGAACAAACGTTTTGTTCGCGCGAAGGTGCACAGCAGCTGCGAAGGGCCTGCTTATATTCCGCTGCCGGGGGAAAGACGTGGGGCACGGACACTGCTTAATGCCGGGTGTGTTTTCAGCGGATGTCGTTTGCAGCGCATGTCGTTTGCAGCGCATGCCGTGGACGTGTAGCATGTAGGACGTCCTGGTGACTGTGGCCGCCCTACACGCAGTTACAATCGGGGTGGGTGCAATCGAAAGGAGTGTGTGTACGGAGTGTGTGTACGGAGTGAGTGTACGGAGTGAGTGTTTGTACGGAGTGAGTGAGTGTGTGTACGGAGTGTGTGTACGGAGTGAGTGAGTGAGTGTACGGAGTGTGTGTACGGAGTGTGTGTGTGGAGTGAGTGAGTGTGTGTACGGAGTGTGTGTGTGGAGTGAGTGAGTGTGTGTACGGAGTGTGTGAGTGAGTGTACGGAGTGTGTGTGTGGAGTGAGTGAGTGAGTGTACGGAGTGTGTGTGGAAAGGGTGAGGGTTTGATTCGGGGGTGTTCTGGGCTTCAGCGGTTAGCCGGTTAGCCGGCGGCGCTACTCCGGTGCCGATGGCCCGCGCTCTGCAGTCCTGTCGAAGCACGCCGGTCGAGGGGGAACGGACGGAGGAACCGCAGCCCCACCCATCCCGTTCACACCCTGCCCAAAACAAAGGCCCAAGCGCCACCACACCCTCCACCACCCAAACCGCTGCCAAGGGCGGGGCCTCGTCGCCTAGCAACAAGCCTTTTCCAGGGCACTGTCAACCTTACCTGTCTCACCAAGCACACTGTGGTATTATTATGATTATTATTATTATTATTATTATTATTAAGACGCTGCTTTTAAATGGCACCTTTCGTCTCATGATTTTATACTTCTTTCTGCTGAAGGAAGGGGTACTCAACTCTCCCCGTGTTCGTGTAGGTTTCCTCCGGATACTCCGTTTTCCTCGTACAGCAAAAAACATGCATGTCAGGCTAGGTACACTCCTGCCATTGTCCTTGACCAAGGCACTGGCCTCAGAACTGCAGTTGGTCCCCGGGTGCTGCACTGTGGCTGCCCACTGCTCCCGAGTAGCTAGGATGGGTTAAATCCTGAGGACAGATTACCCCAGGCAGTTTGATGAAATATATCTATCTTTCTGTCTATGTGTAGTGCTAACTTGTGTGATAAATGGCAGCCATTTTGTGCCAGAGACTACTAACCCCTTACAAACTACTCCCAGGCCAACCCCTTCTACACTACAACTCCCAGGCCAACCCCTTCTACACTACAACTCCCAGGCCAACCTCTTCTATACTACAACTCCCAGGCCAACCTCTTCTACACTACAACTCCCAGGCTAACCCATTTCAAACTACAACTCACTCACAAAAAACTTGAGAGTAGAAAACTTGAGAGTAGAGCAGCTTTCGCACACGCCTCTTGTTCTAGATCAACACAGTAACACCTTACACAATACAAGACGTTCTAATGCTAATGCCTTTTCCGGTCGAACGACTTCTTCACCGATACCTTTGGCAACTCTTAGAAACCCACACTGACACTTTTCCCCCGGTGCTGTACCATCTGCCTGGGTAACCAGTTTCACAACACAGCTCCCAGGCTTGCTGCTCTGACTCCGTAACTCCTACACAGAACCCTGTCGCCAGGCTGCCGATCGCTCTGAGGACTCCTTCCACCAGAGAAAAGGCCCGCAGATTGTCGTTAGTTACAGCTGCCGACTGCACCTGTGGGTCTTTGGGTGAAAAGGTTTTACCGCGGTCCGATTCCAGAGTGGGAGTGAGCCGGTACTGGTTGCTGTGAAGAAAATTAAGCCCGGAATAGCTGGTTGGCAGCAACAAAAAAAAAAAAAAAAAACAGCACTGGACCGCCAGGACCGGAGCTGTCCGCTCCAGGGTTAAGGGGTGGTGACGGTTGAGCACAGAGTGGCTGTGCTGCGTGGTTAGTGTCAGCTGGAATGTTTTAGAATCGAAAGGCAAACCGAAACCACTCTGTGCCCAACCGTCATGGCCTTGGTGCTGTTGTGTTGGTGACCAGACTGTGTGAAGGTAACCCGGGGGGAGCCTTTCACACAGCTTGCAGGGTTTGGGGTAGGGCCGGGGGAAACGCCGGGGCGGGGTCCGAGTCTGCACCCTACCCTACTATTCAGTATAGCTTTTGAGTACACTGGATGAGAAAGGTGTCAAGTAGGCAAAAACTTTCCAAAATGGAGTTTACTTAAATTCCCGGGATGATGTACTTATGTCCGGGGGTTTTGCTGAGCATAATCGGGAGCGTACTTTTCAGGAAGTAAACAACCATTTTGGTCCGGTAAATATGACACACAAATATGACACATATGATGTCGAGTAGAATGCATACTGCAGTGTGTTTACTGATGTCGAGTAGAATGCACACTGCAGTGTGTTTACTGATGTTAAGTAGAATGCACACTGCAGTGTGTTTACTGATGTCGAGTAGAATGCACACTGCAGTGTGTTTACTGATGTCGAGTAGAATGCACACTGCAGTGTGTTTACTGATGTCGAGTAGAATGCACACTGCAGTGTGTTTACTGATGTCGAGTAGAATGCACACTGCAGTGTGTTTACTGATGTCGAGTAGAATGCACACTGCAGTGTGTTTACTGATGTCGAGTAGAATGCACACTGCAGTGTGTTTACTGATGTCGAGTAGAATGCACACTGCAGTGTGTTTACTGATGTCGAGTAGAATGCACACTGCAGTGTGTTTACTGATGTCGAGTAGAATGCACACTGCAGTGTGTTTACTGATGTCGAGTAGAATGCACACTGCAGTGTGTTTACTGATGTCGAGTAGAATGCACACTGCAGTGTGTTTACTGATGTCGAGTAGAATGCACACTGCAGTGTGTTTACGATGTCGAGTAGAATGCACACTGCAGTGTGTTACTGATGTCGATAGAATGCACACTGCAGTGTCGCTTACTGAGTCGATAGAATGTTAGACCAGTTTTTTTATTTTTGAATGACGTTTGAGTTTTTGCCACTCTCCTCCCCATACCACAAGGGACAAGGCGTCATTCCACTGTGGACTGATTTCGAAAACTGCTCGCATACTTGCTGGGTTTTTTTTTTTTTTTTTTTTCATTTGCCATTGACGTTTTCACCTCAAGGCCTTTCTGGAAAACAGAATGAAAACAAACGAGAGCCACACACTGCGTAAACAATCACTGTAGCTATATCTCTCTTTCTCTCTATCTCTCTTTCTCACACACGCGCGCGCACACACACACACACAAACTGTAATGAACAATCACTACGGCTTCTGTATTTTTTCTTATCCTCTGTTCTATCTGTCTTCCTCTCTGTCTCACCTTTTCTTCTTCTCTCAATTTAGTACCTTTTGAAGCTGATAAGAGGTCAGGTCTCTCTTTCTCTTCCTTCTTTTCTTTCCCTGTCCTCCCTCTCTCTTCCCCCCCCCCCCCTCTCTCTCTCTCTTTTTGTGGTGTGAAAGTTGGCAGGACTGCAGTGCGGTTGGGCTTCTCTTCCTGCTCGAGAGCAAGGCCATGTGTTTGTGAAAGGAGACGAAGGCATCGTGTTGGGACCTGTGTTTGCTGAGTGGCGGATGGGGCGGGGCCAAATGTGCTGTGGGGGCGGGGCTGCAGATCATGTGCGTCAAGCTCAGAACCAGATCCTCTGCCAGCTTCTTTTGGTTCTATATGCAGAGTGAAGACGCGCGCGTACGCACACACTCACACACACACATGCTCACAAACATGATTAAGAGTGTGTTCAATGTGTAGATGACAGTGTGCATTATGCATTGGGTGCATGTGTGGTGTGTTGTGCGTGCTTGTTTTATTGGTGGTGTGTTGATGGCAATAATTGAGAACTCTTTTGTAATTACCCACAATCCCCCAGGTGGGCTTCAGGCTGGGTACCTGCTGGGTTCAGCTTGTTACCCTGTCCAAGAAAACCACAGAAAACAAGCCGGGCTTAGCTGCTCCAAAACTTACAAACTTGCAGAGATGAGCAAGACGTGTAAACCTGACTCAGGTGTGTGTGTTAATTCTGATGTACATGTTTCCACGCTGTGTACATGCTGGAAAGCTTGTTTCTGCTTTAGAAGGGTGAAGCAGCCCATTGGTTGTTACAATACTGGTCTGGTCGCAAAATTGCCCAAGGCTGTGTCCATGACAACAAGGTGTTAATGATTGTGGCCATGAATCAGAAGGTGGGTTTTGTGTAGGTGGTGCCTGTTGGTTCGTGGTGAGTCACGCGCACGGACTTGACTGTGTCTGCGGTTTTTAAGGTTTCCTTTTTTTCGAGTGGCTACTGCTGAGTTCTGTAACTGCACTGGGGTCCAGTGGTTTCTAGGGGGTGGAGTTCCAAGCTTTGAAGGAAAGCATTTGGTTGGTTCACCCACAATCGTGTATCAGTTGTAAGAGCAGCAGCGACTGGGTCCCTTGTTTATCACGTCGCCATGGTGACGTTTCACATGACTGGACTGCTTTGTGATGCGGGTGGGAAATGTCCCAGCTGGCTCCCCCCCCCCCGCTGCTGCTCATGGAAAGTCTCTGACTCACCTTTGTCTGATGTCACCACAACCCCCCCCCCCCTCTCCTCAGCCTTCCCATGATGCATCTGTTTAAAAGAGAAATAAAGAATGGAGAGAAAGAGGAAGGGAGAGAGTGGAAAGAAAAGCAGATGGGAGGAGTGAGTGAGGCCTCTTTTCTGATGTCTGGTGCAATGTGGTCACATGACATCCCTGCAGACATGCTAAAGTCACCCATCCCAGAATGCAATGCACTGTGTCTCACAGGGTGGGGTGAGGTGAAGGCAGGTGAGCGTTTTAGAAGGGGGTGAAGGTGCACTTGTGTCCTGTGTGGTGTGTGCGTGAGTTGGCCTGTTTGTGACTCGACTTTATTTAACATCAGAGGCAGATCTTTTCATCGGCGGCACTCACCAGGAAAACTGCACAACATCACCTCGCAACATGGGCCGGCATCACACTGAAAACTGCGACTCGACATCACCCTCGCAAACACGGCGTACGCTCGGCTTTTGGGAGCACCGGCCTTTCAAGCTACATTTCCTTTGTGCGGTTTGCGTTTCTCTGTCGATCGCACTGCAGAAAATGTAGCCGGCGTGCGCGTGTGAATTTCAGCGGACTGAAAGGACGTGCGACGCGCTGGCGGTCCGGCGTTTCGCCGGTTCTCACAGACCGCGTGAGCGTCAGGACCGGCTTTCAGTCCCCGTGCCTGTCGAGCACTGTCCAGCAATCCCATGCTTATTCTATTGGCCCCCTGGCAGGATTGGTTCCCGTAGGTGTGCGGAGCGTCTGTAGGATTCTGACGGGTGGATGCAGTGAGGTAGAACTGGTCTCCGCCCTCTTCCGTGCAGTCAGGCGGACTTGAACATCAGCGCTGAGGTCGGCTCAGTCCGTGTCTGTTTTGCCAGTTCGCTTCTTGACGTGGTAAAATGCCCATGATGTTTTGTGAGGTTTTGTGAATTGAGTTTCCTTTCATTTCCTGAATTAGCGTAACTCAAACACGCACAATACCACAACACATGTGAGTACACATGCATTCTCTCTCTCTCTCATACACACTCACACATGCATATACTCACACACGCGTGCGCATATGGTCTCTCTCACACCACACATAACTCTCCCTCGTACCTGCCCCCATACCTACCCTCGTACCTGCCCCGTACCGCCTCGTACCTACCTCATCCTGCCCCGTACCTACCCTGTACCTGCCCCCGTACCTACCCCCGTACCTGCCCTCGTACCTACCCCATACCTGCCCCGTACACCTGTACCTGCCCCGTACCTGCCCCGTACCTGCCCCGTACCTGCCCCGTACCTGCCCTCGTACCTACCCCCGTACCTGCCCTCGTACCTGCCCCCGTACATGTGTGCTCGCGTGTGAAAGAGAGGGAGTGATCTGAGTGAGGGGTGACTTGTTAATGTCATCTTGGTATTTCTGTGCATTGGTAACAATAATCAAACCCTCTGCCCCCCCCCTTTACCTTTCCTTGTGGGTTTTCCCCGCAGGCGAAGGTTCAAGGGCGCTGCGCGAGCGCGAGCCGGCGGCGTTACGGGGATGTCCCTGCAGCGCTCGGTGGGGGACCTGGTCCCCCAGGACATCGCGGAGATCCTGGCGCGGGAGCGGCACGGCAGCAAGGGCCGGAAGCGCCGCGGCGGCTCGCTGGGCCGCGCCTTCCGCTGGCTGAAGGCCCGCCGGAAGAAGAAGGGCGCGGCCGCCGGCGGCGGCGGCGCCAACGGGCTGGCGAGGGTGGCGGGAGACGGCAGGGTGGGGAAGCACGCCCACCAGCACGGCCACGACGCGGCCAAAGGTAACCGCTCCCACAGACAGGCGACTGGAATGTTCTCACCCGAACGCTCTAATGCTGATGTGTAACGATCAACGCTGGCGACTGAGAGCGATGGAGTTCTAGAACGCCGACTCAGAATTTTGAAAAACGCGTTCCTAATAAGCCTCCTCCATGTCCACGTCACCAAGAGGGTCAAAAAGGGCCTGTGAGGGAGACTATGGACAATAATTCAATCAATATTTGTTTTTCATTTTGATTGACATTTAAAAGCAAGAATGTTTTTTTTCTTCTTCTTCTTCTCAAACACATTTTGGCCAGTTCTGAAACCAACTCTCCAATCCGTGTTAGTGGAGGAAAAAGTGCAACATCAGTATTTACTTTGTAAGTCAAATTTAAAGGACAAACGTTGATTGAATGCAGGCTGGAGTTCGTGGAATCAGACGCAGACTCCTCCTTAGGCGATGATGAATGTGGTTTTGTGCACGGGAAACCGCTTTGCGTCCGAAACGGCATCGTATCATCATGTGGAAAACCATGCAGAACCCCTGCTAAAAGTGCCTGGGCCTGCGTTTATGAATGCGGCCATCTTGTAGCTGCAAGCTGAATTCCAGTGGAGCGCTCGGGAAGTGCTAGAGAGTAGGAGCTGAAAGTGCTCCATCGCTCCGTCCGGTTCGTTCAGGAGGAATACTTTTGGGCTGCGTGTCGTTCTCTGTCCCGTGTTTGTGTGCCCTGTCTGGGTTCGAGCAGGTCTGGGTCTGCGTTTTATTTTTGCGATTTTTATTCATTTACCTTTTATAAAGGAGAGCAGACAGTCCACCCTCGTTTTGTAAAAAAAATTGAGATGGGATCACAGCTGCAGATAAAACGTTCTGTCAGTTGTGAAAGAACCAAACGTATGAGTCTCTCCCCAGGCAAAACCCCAGTGTAGGTGCCGGTGGTATATGAAGGTGATCTTCTCTCTGTGGTGCAGAGTAGACTCATGTGGTCCTTGTGTCGAGGTCACATGACTCCAGGGTGTGTTTATGTAACAGATTTCTGTTTACCCTGTGGGTGACTCACCTCCTGACCTTTGAACCCCCCACCCCCACCCCCACCTCCTGCCCCAGCCCGATGTGGCTTTGCTTGTCTTTCTGATCCAGTTAGGTTCTCTATCTGCAGTCCTGTAAGAGCCCTAGCATGCTTTGATGTACACAAACATGGACACGCATGTACTCTCACATGCATATACTCTCACACACACGTACTCACTCACGCACTTTAATGTGTAAATTGCTCACGCTCACTGATGAGCACGACAGAATGTTTCTGTCGTCCTCTCTCCCTCTCTCTTCTTCCCTCCTCTCTCCTCTCTCTCCACCTCTCTTCTCCCTTCCTCTCTCCCTCTATCTACCTCTCTTCTCTCTCTCACCCCTGCCTCTCTCCCCTCTCTACCTTCATTTTCTTTTGTGTTTTAGGTTACTGCCAGATAACACACTGTCTTCACGAAGACCGAGTCCTCTTGCCTGGTAGTAGCTTAGTCTAGAACTCATAATTATTCCATGGGCCAATATTTCTCTCCTAAATTTAGCCCAATGGTAAGGAAATGCTTTAAAAAGCTTTTCAACTGTTTTGCATAAAAGGCGTTCATGCATTGCCTCAGAGGCTATCTATAAATATGCCTTCTGTCAAATTCCTGTAAGAGCTTTCTGAAACCTCTCACCTACTGTTGAAAGCTTAAAATCCTCAGAGCCCTTGGCATTGGATTTCAGCTTGGATTTTACAGTCAAATTAGTCTCCTCTGAGCTGTGATAGCAGTCACACACCTGCAGTTCCGCTAAAGAGTCAACAGTACTGACACACCTGGGAGATCTCTCTGCTATGAACACATGTCTGTCAACCTGAAGAGCTAACCCCTGCTACTGACAACTACAGTCTGCAACCTGGCAGATTTAGCTTGATTTTGACAATAGTCTCCCTGAGTGTGATCATCACCATGCATTCGTAAACAACATACGACACACCTGGGAGACCTCACTGCAACTGACACCACAGTACTGACACCTGGAGACTATGCTACTGACACCACAGTACTGACATACCTGGGAGATATCACTGCTACTGACACCACAGTACCGACACACCTGGGAGATCTCTCTGCTACTGACACCACAGTACGACACCGAGACTAGACTGACCACAGTACTGACACACCTGGGAGATCTCACTGCACTGACACCACAGTACTGACACACCTGGGAGAGCTCACTGCTACTGACACCACAGTACTGACACACCTGGGAGATCTCACTGCTACTGACACCACAGTACTGACACACCTGGGAGATCTCACTGCTACTGACACCACAGTACTGACACACCTGGGAGAGCTCACTGCTACTGACACCACAGTACTGACACACCTGGGAGATCTTATTGATACTGACACCACAGTACTGACACACCTGGGAGATCTTATTGATACTGACACCACAGTACTGACACACCTGGGAGATCTCGCTGCTACTGACACTACACAGTACAGACACACCAGGGAGATCTTACTGATACTGACACCACAGTACTGACACACCTGGGAGATCTTATTGATACTAACACCACAGTAATGACACACCTGGGAGATCTCACTGCAACTGACACCACAGTACTGACACACCTGGGAGATCTCAGTGCTACTGACACCACAGTACTGACACAGCAGGGAGATCTCATTAATTCTCATAAAACCGTCTGGCTTACTTTCGGTCCTGAAAGTTACTGGAAAAAGTCCTTCAGAAGTACCCTGTAGACTCTGTAAAATATGAATCTATTTCATGCACGCTTTTAACTGTAAAGTCGTGCATGAGTTTACCCCGCCCGTTTTATCAGAGATTGTGTCTCAAGGTCGTGGTGAGAGATGATGATGTCATCACCAGGCCTCGGAGCTCAGGTGAGCTTGGTGTTCTCCTCCTGCTGCGGTCTGTGGGAAGTGCCTCAAATTGCAGCTTCCACTTACTTATTTGACTGTGAGAATGGGCAGGAAGGTCTCCCTGGCTGCGAGGTAATAAGACGAAAGCAGGCGGAGGTCACAGGTGTGCTGCAGTTTGTTCGCACTGAAACTCAGGGAATACACAACCTTTGGGGGGAGGGGGCGATTCTGGGGTATGGTGTATGCATTGACAGGTATGCATTGCTGGGGGGGTCAGGACTGTGCCGGCAGAGTGGTGCAGCAGGGCAGGGTGCTGTGTTTTCGACCCGAGCGCCTGTGTGAGCAGAGATCCCTCCCTTAAACAGCACAGCAGGGCTCAGGAGTGCCTGAGTCACAGGCTGCTGTGTGTGTGTGTGTGTGTGTCTCTCTCTCTCTCTCTCTAAGACAAGCTGTCATCACAATGTAGTCCTCTGTGCTTCCTTGTTACAGTCTAGCCCTGCCCCCCCTCTGCCCGCTGTAACCCGGGCAACAGTGTCTCTGTGTTAACAGTTGTGACCTACCTGGGCAAACAAACGCCCTGCCACAACAGGCAGCGGGGCGAGTACTGCAGAGGCAGGCGTCCAATCAGCTGAGGCCTTTCCGCCGGACCGGGACGGGTTGTGTGCAGTACAGGGCAGGTAGATTGCCCTTGTGTTGCAACTGGAAGCATTTGAGCAGATTAACTGTTCCTGCTGTGTGTGCACTGCTACGTACATGGTGCACAAATAATGCAGACCACCACAGCAGCTAATTTACCTTCATTAGCCTTACTTGCTACTTCTGTCCAGGCAAACGCCTCGTAGGCCCGACTGAACAGCGGTTTCCGTCTCAACACCGTAATACACAGACACACACGCTTTGATTTGCGGTAACTGTACGACCCTTTCCATAAAAGTTACTGTACCTGAGACCGCAAAAAAAGTTTGGTGGTTCTGAACGTTTAGATGACGCGCCTCAGCTAACCAAAGGCGCGACTCAAATAAGTATTATTCCGCGACTGCACTAGCCGCATAGAATGAAGCTTCAAGCTACCAGCGCAGAAAACATCGCACGATTCAAATTATGTACGACTGACAAGCAGCCTGCTTTCATCTTCCCATATATCGTTAATAATGTGCGATCGTCGGGACAGGACCTGACTGGTTCTCCGACGCACAGCTATGTGGAGCCGCCTGTTGACTCCAAGCCAGTTCGTGGGCTGTGGCACCACTTGTGGGGCTATATTTCTTCTCTTCAGAATGGGCTGTAGATTTACTGTGCTGTGGGTGGGCTACTAATCAACGGAAAACCTGAGACTGATGATCAAGGCCTGACTCTTGTTTCCGACGGATTTATACACAACCAAGGGAATTCCCTCTTCGCACATTTCAGCCACGTAGATTCATGAGAGAGAAAAATATTATAATCGTTTAAGTATTCATAGAGGTGGCTTGCGCTCTTATTAAAGGCGATGGCATAAAAAGACTTGCGTAGTAGATCAAAAGAGCTTCAGTTACTGGTTTAATAAAAGATCTGATCTCCGTTTTGTTTCGAATAGAGATGAGGTAGAAAACATTAAACCGTTTTAGCGTATTGCCTACGGCAGGAAAATGATATAGGCATTATTCTTTTGGCAACCCGTGACTCAAAGACATCACCACAAGTGCACAACATAAGTTTGCTTGAAAAAGTATACCGTTTAAATTGTGCTGAAACTGCTTCTGAAAATTCGGTGGTATGTTTTATAAATGAAAAACGTTGTATGTTTTATAAATAAATAAAAGAACGTTCTGTGGATATCTTGCATGGGGATTTGCGCGTGCGCACCGAGTTCTCCCCAGTTTAAATGCAAAATTTCAGCGTGAAAAAATACGCAGTGATCTTTTCTCACGAAATCCTTTTTAACGTGCTCTAGAATTATACAGGATATAGTGCCATGACTCGTGAGCGTGACGGGACACGTTAAATGGGCGCCTCTCTCTAACTTGTTCAGGCAGAGGAGGGGAATATGTAGATCTGAGCAGGACTCGTTAATGTTTCTCTTGAAGAAGCGCAGGTGATCCCAGATTGGAGAGTGGGAGAGACCATAGCGACTCGTCAATAAAGAACATAAGAAGTAAACGATGCGAAAATAAAAAAAAGCTATCATTGCCAGGCAGTGTCACTGGTATGAGTTACTGGTATGGTATGAGACGACACACGAGGGAGGACGCAATCTTGTGCGCAAAAGGAGCACAGTCACACTACCGAAATCCTTCAGAAGCCACATAACCAACAAACAGAAGCATAACAAGGAAGTTGTCTTTTTATTTAACACTACTGTGGTAAATGGTTTTTATTCACCCACACGCATGTGATTACGCATCAAATGCACGCAGCGTACACACATGCACCCACAGTTTTAACGGTTGAAACGTTTTTGTTTGTTTCATTTTTTTTTGTTGCTTTTTTTGTTTAATTTGCAAGGATCTCCATCGAGCGTCGAATCTTGAACGTAAATGAGAAGGCAAAGTACGCTATAACAGACCGTCGTTCGCTGATATGGAACGATGGCGCAACACGTTTAATGCAGCAATAACAACAATTAAACAGTGCTAACCACGGTGAAACGGTAACTCTTCCTGCTGGGCAGGTACCACGGATAGAAGACTGTCCGACTCACGGACACTTCGCAGACAGAGCTGCAATCCTACGCTCCTGCGTTCCGTCAGTTTGTGACTCATTATTTAAAGCTCGTTTCCGCCGTTCCTCTGGAGACCGGACTAGAGAGACCGCACTGCGGTCACCTGGGTATAATGTAGAGATGGAGTTGGCTCAGCTATGTCAAGGCTGCGTTTTGGTGAGCGTTCCAGAATAGCTTCTCCTCCATGTCTGGCCCCTGGTCCAACACATTCCCTGTCTGCACGTTTGTGTCTTAAAGAACATTCTGGCTAAACTCGATTCAGAATGGACCCAGGGCTGATAGATACCAGGCAGGTGAAACAAACCGTATGTTAGATTTTGTTTAAAATCATCTTCAAACAGCATATAACGATAATATGTAATGTGTGTATCTGACTCTGGTCTTGCTGGTTTCACTGGTGCAGCCAGTTATGGAGCTTTCTCCCTAACTGTTCTCTTGCCTTCCACCATGTTCTCCTGTCCTCCACTCTGT
This sequence comes from Anguilla rostrata, assembly GCF_018555375.3. NCBI lineage: Eukaryota > Metazoa > Chordata > Actinopteri > Anguilliformes > Anguillidae > Anguilla > Anguilla rostrata. Next base: position 74,506,456 of record NC_057933.1, on the reverse strand, counting down.
TCTCCTGCCCCCTCCACACTGTTCTCCTGCCCTCCACCATGTTCTCCTGCCCACCACCCCTTTCCTTGCTGTTTATTAAACAGTTTGGGTGCTTGCAAACCTGATTCTGTCATCACTGGAAGATTAATTACCAACAACAAATAGGTTTGAACAACCTCACCCTCCAAATTACCCGCACATTAAGCTCTAGTCAAATATCACTGGAGGTGGATAACAGGAAGTGAGTTCAGTAGCGTCACTAGGGTTGGTGGCACCTGGTGCGGTCGTCCGTTGGTCTCACCCAATGTTGGCGACTTTGGGGGGGACGGGGGGGGGAGTACTGCCGGGTGTGGGCTCAAGGAATTCTGTGTTATGCATTCAAACAACAAAGCACTTCTCGTCACATTTAATACTGCTAATTAAATCCATCGGCAGAAATTCAACTACACAAAACACTGCACAAAAAAATTATTGGCAGTCATTTCGGTGTCACCCCCCTCTGATGGTGTCACCCGGTGCGGTCCGCACCCCCCCCTAGTGACGCCTCTGAGTGAGCTTTTTTTTGTGTGTGTGGCGGGAGGAGATGCGTTTCTGGGAAACGGTGTTCACACGGCCTCGTCTCTCCGAAACTGTCCGTAGTCCCTGCAACGCCCCCCCCCCCCCCCCCCCATGCGGTCAGGGCCCGGCTCATCGCTTCGTTTCGTAATCAGACGAGCCCTGTGAACAGACGGCCGAGTGTTTGCTCCCTCGCTTGTGTGTGCTCTTTCTCGTGTGCCGTCGTCATGTTGAATCAAGACCGCAGAGGTGAGACGCCTGGACGCAAGTTTATTTTAAAAGGCGGGATTCCAAAATCCGAAAAAACCGTGCGACCGCTTCCTCCGTGGGGCGGCAGGATGTGCATCCGTGTCCTCCGCCCCGGCCTCCTTCAGTTTCGGCGCAGAGCCTGTGATAGGACCAGAACGCCTGGGGCTGTCTGTCAGTCAACCCCCAAAAATCACACCTCTGGTACCGGTGAGGACACGTCCGTGCTTAGAAGGTAGCTGGGGAAATTCCATGCTTGGAAAGGGCACTGCAGTGTAATGATTTGGGAACTGGGCTCGTTACCAAAGAGTTGCAGGTTCAATTCCAAGGTGGTACAAAACGAGGTGCTTTTCGCGGGTCATTGTAGACTGCATCGCTGCTTCCTGGTCTAGGAGTCGACCAAAAAAGAGTTCCCATCAGCCCTGGCAGGATGATGAATGGTGCTGTTCAGACAAGACTCCTCATTGGCTGCGGTCTGCAGGTGAATACATGTCAGAGGGTGTTTGGGGGTGCTTCACTTGACAACTTGTTCCCCAGTGAGACGACACCACATGTCACTAGACATGTCACATGACTGGAGAGCTTCAATTTTACTGTTTAATAATTTAGCAGACTCTTGTAGCCAAAGCCGCTCAGAAAAGGGCTTTTAACATGATAAGCAAACTCCTAGAGCTTGAGATGAGCAAAGCTGCAGTCGTAAGTTCCACCATTAAGGCGCTGCCACAAGACCTTGTTTTGTTTTTTTTATTTAATTGGAAACTGAGGGTCAATCTGAAAAGGGGGGTTTTATATGTTTTTGGAAAACAGCCAGTGAATCTGCCTTCCTGACTGACTGGAGAGGGTCTTTCCCGAAGGCTTTAGATCACATGACCGGGGTGTCTCTAGGCTGTGGGTCACATGACATGGGTGTCTCTAGGGGTTTGTCACATGGCAGGGGTGTCTACACCCTTGAACTGCCTTAGGTTGTTCTGGTGCATTGGGTTCTAGGTGCCAAGCCCAGGCATGCTCTCGTTCGAGAGAGCTGGATCTGACTGCATGCAGCTGGAACTGGAGGCCATGGTGTGTAAAGATCTCATGTAGGACAAAGTGTGTTTTACGCAAAGTGTGTGTGTGTGTGTGCACAATCCCAAGCTCTGTCTGTGTTTTCCCACGGTTTTGCGTAACCTTGGTCGCTCCTGAGCACAATGACTGCGTTAAGAAAACCAATGTGTGAGCTCTAGCCTTAAGGCTGCTGTGTGCAGCAGCTCCACCCTGCCTCTGCAGCTTGTGCTCAGAACTGGTATTGTCATGTGGAGCGGATTTCCCCTGGTCCCCACCAGGGGGCGCAGCTGCAGGATGCAAATTAACCCTTTCGAAGGGAAGGTTATTTAGTTTATTTTATTGAATTTTTTTGGTATTGTTTTCTCAAAATTCTAAGCTAGTGTTCTAGAACTCCATTGTTTTCAGTTATCAGCGGTGACTGTCACATGAGCATTAGAATGTTCGGTTATGAACATTCTAATCGCATATTTGGGATCCCAGAGCTTAAAGGGTGAAATAAAATTAAAACAAACCACTTGCCAAAATAAAATTAAAAATAAAATTAAAAAGAGCAAGACTGCAGTGACTGTGCTTTGGACAGCGGGTGGGCGTAGGACTGGGAACATTTATTTCCTGTGTGTCAGATGGTGAAGTCAGGTGACCCCTGGGGGATAAGGTAGGCATGTCGGGTGCCCTGTCCTTGCTCATTGGTCTGTCAGCTTCGTGTGCCTGCAGATTGGCCCGAAGAGCAACTAGGCAGTCACCTGCTATGTGCTCTGAACCTGCACCATGTGGAGAGTGAGGTGTGCTGTTCTACATGTGGTACTCGGGCAGGAGAGCGGTAGGGGGATTAGGGGGCTTGTAACCTGAAGGTTGCAGGTTCGATTCCAATGTCTTTGTGCACCTGAGTGAGGCCATTATCCTAAATCGCTTCAGTATGTATGCAGGAGTATAAACCCTGTGAGCTTTTCTGTGGTGAAGTCAGTGAAATGTAGTCTAGGTGTTCAGGAGAATACCTGGGTACATTTGGTTGAAAAGTGAAAGTTTTCTAACGGGTTCGAAATTAGCCAGGCTGTATCTGGGTAAAACCTGAGCTATATTTGGGTTAACAAATGCGTTTGCCAAAAAGTCTCTAAACCTAGATTTCCACCCCCCTTGACATCTAAATTCCAGCTTTTCCTTGCTGTGAAATGGATACTATAAAAATGCAGTAATGTGCAAGTCACTCCGGAAAAGAGCATTTGCTGAATGGCTGTATTGTGATGTGATGTTCCCTATGAACACTGTGCAGGCACTGAGGTAGTGTGCACCTGCTGAAGCATTGTATTGAGGAGTTATAGGGTTTAGTTGTCTGTTCTATATACCATAGTTTGGTGAATGCTTAGCCAATGGGGTTGCTGCAGTGTGGTGATGTGGTAATGGTGAGCTCTCACTCAGTTCTTTCCCCACCTCCATGTCAGGTCAAAGGTCAGCATTTCTCAGCAGCCAGTGCTGTGATTGTTTTGAAAGAGTGAGAGAGTGCTGGGGACAGAGAGAGGGATAGAAAACTAAATTGTGTACACGATATCATCTGTGCTCATTATTAATACTGACAGGTTCTTAATTTGTTATATTACTAACTAAATATCTTTTAACCTGAATGTGTGTGTGTGTGTGTGTGTATCTATGCTTGTATGTGTATGGCGGGGTTGTTACTCTTTTTTCTTTCTTTTTTCCTTCTTCAGGTTGTCTGTTTGTCATTTTGTATATCCCATTGCTTTTGGAACACAGGTTTACTTGTCGTGCAAATAAAGCAATTTGAATTTAATAGATAGAGAGAGGCTTACAGAGAGAGAGAGAGAGAGAGAGCGATTTCTCTGCATTTTCTGTTCTCAGACTCACTGCTGTCACTAGGAGCATTAGTCCTTTGTTGGGAATGCCAAATGTTTGCTGTGACTCGTTGTGGAAACTCGGCCGACTGCATTTTCTCTTCAGATTCAAACTGGTTTTCTTTGTTTAGTTTTTCCAGTGATTTCAGCAAATAATTTCAGCAGAAGCTTTAGTCAACCAACTTTTGTTATTTATAAATAACTAAATACGCTCATTACATGCATGATCCAGTGGAATTTGATGCGTCACCATCTTATTTCAAGAATGGCTGTTTGGGAAGTTAATGTAGCTCTTTCAATGATGCGTTTTTCCGGGCGTTTGATTGGTAAGTGAATATGGTTTATGGACATCTGGATTGGATAAGCCTCCTGAACAGGAGAATAAATGGTATAAATGCAATGCGAGTTGTGGAACAGAAAGTAATGTTGCCGAACCAGGCCACATACTAGTTTACTAGGCTGACTCCACCCCTACTGAGTGCATTAGATCCACTAGGATAGGATTGGGTGGGTGGCGAAGTAAGGTAGGATTGGGTGGGGGTGGAGTAAGTTAGGATTGGGTGGGGGTGAAGGAAAGTAGGATTGGGTGTAGGTGTAGTAAAGTAGAGCTGGGTGGAGATAGAGTAGGTAGGATTGGGTTGAGGTAGAGTAAGGTAGGATTGGGTGGGGGTGTAGTAAGGTAGGATTGGGTGGGGGTGTAGTAAGGTCGGGTTGGGTGCATGTTGAGTTAGGTAGGATTGGGTGCAGGTTGAGTAAGGTAGGGTTGGGTGGAGATGAGTAAGGTAGGATTGGGTGGGGGTGGAGTAAGGTAGGATTGGGTGGGGGTGTAGTAAGGTCGGGTTGGGTGCAGGTTGAGTTAGGTAGGATTGGGTGCAGGTTGAGTAAGGTAGGATTGGGTTGAGGTAGAGTAAAGTAGGATTAGGTGGGTGTAGAGTAAGGTAGTATTGGGGGGGGTGAAGTAAGGTAGGTTTGGGTGGAGATAGAGTGGGTAGGATTGGGTGGAGATAGAGTAAGTAGGATGGTGGGGGTGGAGTAAGGTAGGATTGGGTGGGGTTTTAGTAAGGTCGGGTTGGGTGCAGGTTGAGTTAGGTAGGATTGGGTGCAGGTTGAGTAAGGTAGGTTTGGGTGGAGATAGAGTAAGGTAGGATTGGGTGGAGATAGAGTAAGGTAGGATTGGGTGGGGCTAGAGTAAAGTAGGATTGGGAAGGGGTGGAGTGAAGTCAGATTGGATGTAGATTTGTTGGAGGTGGGACTGGAGAACGGTGGAGACTGGCACTAAGGGTGGCAGTCATGGCTTCAGTGTTGCTCTCGCAGTGCTGGGGTTAAACAGTGCTAACGTTTGATCTTGTGTTCCACGCACAGCATAATTAAATACTTGAACGCTCAGCACATTACAGCCTGTGGAGACTGCACCTGATGTCTGCCGCATCACCTGTTCACCTGGCCGGGGCAAGCCTGGGGTTGCACAAGGATAACTGGAAAAATAACTTTCTGGAAGATTCCGAGCACAAACACATGGGCCATTATTCTGAGTGTGAAATATCATCTGTGCGCTGCTGAAAGGTTGCTGGGTGTGCCTCTGCTGTTGAATACATTCTGCCCTGGAGACTGACAGATATAGACAGAGATTTAATTAAGTGTGTGTGTGTGTGTGTGTGTGTGTATATCTGTATGCGTTAGTGTGAGTGTGTGTGTGCATGTGTATGCTTTAGTGTGTGTGTGCATGCAGGCATTAGTGTGTGTGTGTGCATGTGTATGCATTAGTGTGAGTGTGTGTATATCTGTATGTGTTAGTGTGAGTGTGTGTGTGCATGCAGGCATTAGTGTGTGTGTGCATGTGTACACGTTAGTGTGTGTGTCCATGCAGGCATTAGTGTGTATGTGGTCATGTGTACACGTTAGTGTGTGTGTGTCCATGCAGGCATTAGTGTGTGTGTGTGCTTGTGTACGCGTTAGTGTGTGTGTGTGTCCATGCAGGCATTAGTGTGTGTGTGTGTGCATGTGTACATGTTAGTGTGTGTGTCCATGCAGGCATTATGTGGTGTGTGTGTGCATGTGTATATGTTAATGTGTGTGCATGCAGGCATTAGTGTGTGTGTGTGCATGTGTATGCGTTAGTGTGAGTGTGTGTGTGCATGCAGGCATTAGTGTGTGTGTGAATTTGTACACGTTAGTGTGTGTGTGTGTCCATGCAGGCATTAGTGTGTGTGTGTGTGCATGTGTACATGTTAGTGTGTGTGTCCATGCAGGCATTAGTGTGTGTGTGTGTGTGCATGTGTACACGTTAGTGTGTGTGTCCATGCAGGCATTAGTGTGTGTGTGTGCATGTGTACACGTTAGTGTGTGTGTGTGTGTGTGTGTGCATGCAGGCATTAGTGTGTGTGTGAATTTGTACACGTTAGTGTGTGTGTGTGTCCATGCAGGCATTAGTGTGTGTGTGTGCATGTGTATGCGTTAGTGTTGAAGGTGGTGTTGCTGATGATGGTGTTGCTGATGAGGATAAACGCGGTGTTGCTTTCTCAGAACGGCACAGCCTGCAAACCTGAGAAACCACAGTGGGAATGTGATCCAGAACCTCATGACTCACATTCACTCTTTCAGATTTTTTTGTTTTTGAATTACGGTGCGCCTGTGATTTTGATGCGTGTCATAACATCAGTCTGTGTCAGCAGCAGCTCAGGAAATGCTGAGGTGTAAGAGGGTTTTTTAAATGCTCTGGAGCCCGTCTGTGACTGTTCTCTGGTGTGTGTGTTTACAGGTGTGTGTGTCTCTTTGTGTGTGTGTGTGTGTGTGTGACTGTGCATGTGCATTCGTGTGTGTGTGTGTGCGCCTGCCTGTGTGTTTGTGTGTGTGGGTGAGGGTTTGTTTGTTTGGGATGTGAAAATTGTAACAGATATGGTGACAGAGCTGTCTGGTGTTTAAATGCTAAACAAAGCTGGTCACCCAAGCAGAGGGAGAGAAACGGGTGGTTAGAGAGAGGGAAGGAGAGATAGAGAGAGGGAGCGAGGGATGAGAGGGAAGGATGGTTAGAGAGAGGGAAGGAGGGATAGAGAGAGGAGGATGGATAGAGAGGTGGGGGATAGAGAGAAGGTGAGTGTCGCACACCAGCGTGACGCCCCTGGGAGGAAGATGCAGCAGTGCCGGGAAACACCGTTGGCTGCCACATGGAGAGAGAGAGAGAGGGGGAGAGAGCGCACCCACACAAACACGAAATTAAACAAACGGACACCTTCACCCTTCCCCCGTCAAGGGTTCCGGGAAACAATTTACTAAACCAAAACAACAAAGACGAAAGAAAGCAAAACGGAGCAGCATCGTTTCAGTCCCCCGCTCGGAGCCGGAGACAGTGCAGTAGGGACTTGTAGTCCGGTGGTCCACTAAGCGTACCTGACTCAGCAGTGACGCAATTTGTCCCCGACCAGTCTGCAAAATATTTGTCCAAACAACACAGTGACTTAACAAATCGGCACATGGGGAGGCATCAGATTAAGAAAAAAAACACCTACATTTTCTTGTGGGGGGGTGGGGAAAATGATTAACTTCATATTTTGGCCATATTGTTACCATTGGAAACGGGTGGCTGAAACACCTGTTCTGGGGACAGCTGCACTGGCGCTAGTGAGCAGCGTTTCTCAGCGCGACCAGGAAGTGAGCTTTTGAAAACGCAGCCCGGTTTTTGGCCCCCTGAGTTCACGCAGACGGGCCCTGTGGTGGCGCTCAAAGTGCACTCTCACAATGGAGCGGTGCTCGGGGACAATGGGAAGGGTCACGTTCCCACTGGCTGTCCCCGGCGTGGGTGCTGCAGTGCGTCTCTGGCTCTTTGATGTCTGCCAGGTGTCTGGCGCGGCACTAACTGAGAAGCTCTGGAAGCACACGGGTTATGAAAACAGTGTCGGGACTGGCTGTCGCATGTCCAAACGTCAAGGCCAAACCAGACCCGCATATTGATATTTATTGGCATTAGCTAATAACCAATAGCCAACACCAATTAACGTGCACATCAGTGCCTTAAGATCTGTAGGCACCGCGGTTCTAGAACGAAGATCAAGAGGAAGGGGGAGCAGGATTCCAGAACACTCTCAGTAGTTCTAAAACTGAGAGGGAGAGAGAGAGCGAGCGAGAGAGAGGAAAACATCCTAGAAGCACAGTGTGACCTCTTCATTCTAGAACAGTGAGAGGAAGACACTCTACAACTGAAAGGAAATCATTCTAGAAATGGGTCTGTGCTCCCTCTGAATCTCTTCTGAAGTGTGCTTATGGGAGTTTTGGCAGGTCTGATTTGTGGTTGAGGGATGCTTTTTCGGGCTGGACACCCTGGGTACTCTTTTGAGAAGGGTCCTGTGGAACTCGGCCACAGGAGAAACAGCCATTCAACAGTAATGAAAAAATAAACGTGCTTTAATGACAGACAGGCAAACTTTTCAGTGCTGGCGCAAAGCATGCTGGGTAGCAGCAGTGTGAAACTGATGAGCATTTTTTAAATTAATCCTCTCTAACTCGGGGAAGTTCCCACAAAAGCTGATGTCTTCCTTTCTTTTCACTCTTTTTTTTTTTAACTTTCCCCCTCCTACTCCTATTCTCTCTCCTTCTCTTCTTTCTCACGCTACCCCTGTTCATTCAGCGATTCTCTCCCTCTTTTCCCCGGCCCAGTCTACCTCTCTCGACAAAGACGGCACATCTTCCCGCATGTAAGCATTTGATAGCCCTACTGCACGGCATGCTTTTTATGGCTAAAATACAGAAAGTGCACGTGACACCTGATAGAACTGTGAAAAGAACACATTCAGTGTGTGTGTGTGTGTGTGCACATGAGCGTGTGTGTGTGAGAGAGAGACAGACTGTATGTGTGTGTGCTTGCATGCATTTGTGCATGTGCGTGTGTGTATGCATGTGTGTGTGTGAGTGTTTTAGTGAGTGAATGAGTGAGTGTGCATGTGTGTGTGAGTGAATGAGTGAGTGAGTGTGCATGTGTGCGTGAGTGAGTGAATGAGTGAGTGAGTGTGCATGTGTGTGTGTGTGAGTGAGTGTGCATGCTTGACATCACGTGACCGTGTTTAGAGGCAAACGATCGCAGGGCTGTTTAGTTGTGGAGTTCAACGATGCTCACCCTGCTGTGAAATGGCAGCTTTCTGTAGGGGTCAGAGGTCAGAGTGAAACCACAGCACACCCCCATGCCTGCAAGCAGGGCAGTGTCCGTGTCATAACACAGTCTCCTTTTCCGTTTTTCCTGCTTAGTTTGGAGTAACCAGTTGTGCTTACAGAGCCACCAGCCCCCCAGAGGCAGAGAGAGAGAGAGAGGCTGGGAGGGCGAGGCAGAGAGTGGGGTCGATGGTTCCCTCATCCAGTCAGAGTTGATTCCCACAGAATGAGTTGTTTCTCTCTCTCTCTCTCTCTCTCTCCCTCACACACACACACACACATACAAACACACACTCTTTCTATCTTGCTCTCTCTCACACACACACTCTCTCTCTCTCTCTCACACACACACACACACACACACACACACTCTTTCTATCTTGCTCTCTCTCACACACGCACACACAGTATAAAGAGCTGTTTTTGCACGTTTGGAGAAAGCCTTAATCTTGCCCCTTATCTTTGCCCTCTAATTCTCTTCAGATTGGAGTCTGATCTGAACCAACCTGTAGGTTTCTGCCCCAGAGTTACTGCGCTGTGGCACGTACATATTTAAGGGATTATATGTACCCACCATAATGTACACCCTGGATTCAGTGCAGAGGGAGAGGGAGAGAGAACGAGAGCAGAAACAGTGGAGATAGAGAGAGAGATAAAGGGATAACAACAGAGGAGAGGAAGAGGAGAGGAAAGAGATGGAAAAGTGAGAGAGAGAGGGGGGAGAGGCTAGGAGAGAGATAAGTGTTTTGCAGTGTGACACCAAGTGAAGTGTGCTTTCTGTCTGCATCGATGCTTTCTCATTGGTGTAACACCTGCATGCGTCACGGGCACACCGGGGCTAAGTTCTGATGTCACTTCCTGTCGCCCCTCTTTTAGTTTCCTGTTGTGTGGGGACAGTGGGAGAGTGCGTGAATGGTTTTTGATCAAGACAGTCTAGTGTTCATGTTTCACTGGGCAATGCTAAAAGCGTAGCTTAGCATTCTGCCTGACTGCGGGCAGAAGGACAAAATCAAAAATTGATTCTGTCTGACAGTATATTTTATGCCTATGCTGTTCACGGTCTTCACACTACAGTTAAAATAACAGTGAATTAATGTTAAATCAAAATTTATTCAAATATACAGTGTGTTTGTGGCTTTGAGTAAAGCATCCATTAAGGCTTAATAAACATAGCAATAGCACCAATAACCCCATGATGGGTGGTGTTAATATACACCACTAGTGGTCACTTACTTGGACCAGTAAAAAGACAGAGCGTCTGCAGCCACATGCTTTGATTGGTTAAAATCAGCAGGTAACACAAGGATAACGAGAGCTCCAGCTGTTTTATGGTTTATGAAAGTTCGCTCTGATCAGTGGAATCGAGCCTGGCCCGTCGTAGTCCGGCTCCCTCACATTCAGCAAGGACGTTTTCCACAGCAGACCTCGACTCTGACTCAGAAGTTTCCACACCCCTCCCCTGCGAGTGTTTGCACTGCACCAGCACCACCGCCTGATAAGATAGCTTTGATCCTCCTTGTAGTTATCAAAGGAAAGCAGGTGGACCTGTGTGTGTGTGTGTGTGTGTGTGTGTGTGCCTGCCTTTGTCTTTGCGTGTGCCTTTGTGTTTGTGCATGTGCATGCCTTTGTGTGTGTGTGTGTGTGTGTGTGTGTGTATGCGTGCATGTGTGTATGTGTAACAGTGTGTATGTGTGCGCCTTTATGTGTGTGTGAGTGTGTGTAACAGTGTATGTGCGTGCGCATGCGAGTGTGTGTGTGTGTAACAGAGTGTATGTGCGTGCGCGTGCGCATGCGAGTGTGTGTGTGTGTGTGTGTAACAGTGTGTATGTGCGTGCGAGTGTGTGTGTGTGTAACAGAGTGTGAGTGTGTGTGTTTGTCTGTTGCTGTGTAATGCCCTAGCTTGTGCCAGTCAATGGGTTACATTTGCTTTTCAGAGTAGAAAATAAAATGACTCCTGTTTGACTGTTAGAGTTCAGAATACGTTTCTGCCTCTTTTTGAAAGTTCTGCAGGTCTGCTGCGTTTTTTTTTTTGTTTGTTTGTTTTTAGTTTTTGTTTGCTTGCTTGCAGACGTTTACCTCTTCAGACGTAATCACTGGGTTCTGCAGGGAGAAAAACACAACACGGGTGTGAACTATCAATTTGATGTAATCACATCTGTTATTATCCCTGAGAGACTTTTCTTGTTTGGTATAAATGTTCACTTACCTCATTGCCCTGATCGCCCAATCGCAGGCAGGTTTGTGCACGTTGCCGTGGTTACCCTCTATTGATCCATGCTGGGAGTTCCACACTGCCCCAGCACCCTCGAGGGCTGGAGTTTGCACCCGGGTTCGAGGGGAGGAGCTTTTACATCCAGAATGGCGGCAAATAATGTATGTCTGCGGTTGACTGACTATAGCCAGCAATCTGCGTTAGTCCCTGTAGTGTTCAAATGAATTCACACACAAGGCTACGCTGTGGTATGTTTGTGTAGATATCAAGGTGTCGGGTAAAACAGCTGCCGTTCTTTTGTTTTCATTGGCCAGTTTGGCGACCGGAAGTAGTGAATGTGGCAGCGCGAAACGGGCCATTGCAGCTGTGTTTGGGATGTCTGAATGTCTGAAGGTGTGTTTCACTACTCCGGAATGTTCCGGGCAGAACTGAAGACAAGCACCCAAGCACCGGTCCATTCATCTTGCTTCTGCTATCTTATTACAGCGTCTTTCAAACCCACCGTCCGCGTCACTGGTACCTGTCCAGTGTTATAAATCACTTATGAAGTAATTTATAATGCTGGGGGGTTGTTTACGTAGAACATGGGGGGCGGGGGGTGGGGGGAGGTGCTGACATCAAGGAATTCTGTGGAAAAGGGTAACAGTCCTCTGCTATCGCCTTATGAGGCACCTGGTCGATTTGGAAATCAATTTCGGAGCAGGAAGCCTTATCTCTGCCTAACACCGTGCTGTGTTGTCCTTGGCCCAAAGCCAGCAGCCCCGTCTCCTATGGTGACGGTTGTTAGCAAAGTCCCCTCTTCTGCGGGTTGCATGGTCCGATTTTTGGGATATGCCCAAAATCACGGCCGTTCGCTCTAACGCAGGTTGACCCCACCGGGTGTTTCCCCCTGCTGGATAGACGGAGAGGTGCGTCTTGCTGTGGTGTAGAGGTGCAGGCCACGGTTGAAGAGTTGCTAATGTATTTTTTTTCACATTGCGGTGTTGTTTGGGCTGTCTGCATTCTGCCCTCACGGCCATTATGTTCCTGAACTTCTGACCGCTGTGTGTGGGAAGGCCAGTGTGTGACGGTGTGATCAAACCCTGCTGCGTCTCAGGCGCCACCTGCTGGAGAGTCAGCGGCACTGCACGCCATGTGCACCTGCTGATTAATTAACAAGGGCGGAGAGGGCTGGATGAGTCATGCTCTGCGTGCCACGTGAACCGTGTCATGGGTGGACCGTGTCAGGAGAGCGCGAGGAGAAAACCGCTCTATCGTCTCCGTCTGCACCTCGGTCCCGCGTTTGGGATCGCTTCCACCCACGCCACACCCATTTAATCGGACGCGTTTTCATCCGTATCTTAGGAGTTGCGTCTCGTCTGGACTGCTTCTAATCGGCCGTCGCCCTGCTCAGACATGTCTGGCGTGGCGGATTGCTCAGGCGTAGCGTTTGATTGTCTGCCGTGTCGTTTTAACCCTTGACCTTTGACCTCTTGAACTCTGCCCTTAAGCCCATACAGCGGACCTGCAGAGCTGTTTGCAGAGATGAGCCCTGTGCTTGCAAAGTCCACATTGGCTGTGTGTGGAATTTAAGCACACTGTCTCTGTCTGCTCTTCCCCCTGAATAGGCAGTGCTGTCTGCTTACCGCAATGTCTAGCTGTGTGTGTGTGTGTGTGTGTGTGTGTCCGTGTGTGTGCACATAGCAAATCTATGTGGTGTGTTTGAGTAGGCCAGTATGTGTGTGTGTGTGTGTGCATGTGCATGTGCATGTGCATGTGTGTGTGTGTCTGCATACTGGAGTACATTTAACCCCTCTTTATAAAGTTTTCAAACTGCTGCAGTGTGAACTGACGGCCTGCAGGGGTCTCCAGTGCTCATGGCCCGCACAGGTCCTGCCTCTTGAAAAGAACCCCTCTGGGGAGACTCTGCGCCTGTCAGAAAGGTTCAGCTCAGATGGGGCAGTCGTCCCCCCCCCCCCCCCACAAACTCCCTCTCCTCCAGATCAAAGCCCTACCACTGCACCGGAGCGGGTAATGGGGCTAAAGGGGGCTGATTTCATCCGAATTGACTTCTCATAACGTCTCCCGTGGAAATGTATGTTTGCTGCGTGCGGTTCTGTCGAACTGCGGAATCGGGAGACGCATGCCGCCCGCTGTCACGCTAGCAGCGAACACTGTGGGGAAAGAAAAATAAACAGGAGTGATTGAGACGACGCTCAGACGGGCACTGAGAGCAGCCAGTTACATTCTTGGAGTGTGTCTGATGCGGTGCTGAAGATGGGTGTGGACTTTATGATCTTGGAGAGTAGACAGTCTTGATGGTGCAGTCTCTGATATTCTTTTAAGGCGTGGGGATATATTCTCCCCTTCTTTGTCTTCTGTGTGTCTGTGCGCATGCTTAGGTAGGGATACGTGTGTTTGTGTGTATGTTTAGGTAAGTGTATGTGTGTGTGTGTGTGTGTGTGTGTGTTTGTTTAGATAGGTGTGTGTGTGTGTTTTGTAGGTGTGCGTCAAAACCACGACATAACAAGCCAGTTCTACGCACCCAAAACTGATCTGGGATCAGAGTGTGTGTGTGCTTGTGTGACTCTCTGGGAGGGCCCTACGGGTGTTTGCAAGCTCAATCACGCCTTCGTGCAGGAAGGCAAGACTTTAGCTCTGCAGATTTACTTTCTGGAGAGAGAGGGCGGTTTTTGTGCCTAAGCAGTGCCTCTCGTCCTCTCCCCCTGTAATGTGAAAACTGTTTTTTTTTTAAAGTGTCCTGTGGACTGCAGGTGTCCTCGGCTCGGACCCGCAGGAAAGGCTGAGCTCCTGCTGTGTTCGGTCCGGCTGGTTTCATGCGATGTCACTTCCTGGCCTCATGCGCTTTCTGGTCTCATTTATAATGTTGCCCTAGGTACACAGGATGGGTAAGGGATGCAGGGGGTTAGAGTAGCCCAGGGCTATCGGGCTCCAGTGCTAGAATGCCCCACAGTACCTGCTGTCAGGCCACGCTGTTGGTGCAGAGCACGGCTCTGGTGCGGGGCCATGCCCTGTTGGGCCACGCTATTGGTGCGGAGTGAGGCTCTGGGGTGTGGCCATGCCCTGTCGGGCCACTTTGGTGCATAGGTCTGGGTGCATCCTGTGGGCAGCTATGGGCGAGTCGGTGGCGCCATGCCCTGTCGGGCCACGCTATTGGTGCAGAGTGAGGCTCTGGGGCGTGGCCATGCCCTGTCGCCCTATTTGGATGATCTGGGTGTATGCCGTCGCCACGCATGGTGCAGCTTCCCACACTGTTTTTTGATTGTTTACCACGGGTTTAAACTTCCAGCAAACTGTTTATGACCCGTATAGACGACAAAATAAACTGCCCCTCACAACACTGCTCACACCACACCTGTCCTTTCTTTTGTGTTGTAACGTACTGCTATGAACTTCTCCACAGGCTGTGATTTAAATGAGAAAAGAAAAGGATCACCGTTTGGAAAAGAGGAAGCATGACTCACTCTGGCTTCAAGGGTGGTCTCTTGATCTCCCTCCTTGTTTTTCTTCCCTTTATTTTCTCTCTCTCTCTGTCTTCCTGCCCTCCTCCCCACTGTCTTTTGCTGTAGTCTTTGTTTGGGGGGGGGGAGGCTTCTTAAACTTTCCCTGGAAGTGCTGCTCTTGACGTCTTAATTTTTTTGTTTATTCATCGGGACCCGCAAGAATTTTGCGTGAGGACCCACCTCGCAAAATGTCTGTCTAGCCAGAGGTTGGGTGTGTTATGACGCCCTCTTGTGGCTGTGCTGTGAAATGACGGCCCTGTGTCTGTGATTCTGAACCTCGGCAGTGCTTCTCAGTCTGGGTCCTGGGACCCCTGTGTATGTCTGTTTTTGCTGCAGTCATTTTCCAGCTTATTTAATGTTGTTGAACACATGTTTATAAGTTTTTTTTTTTTCCTTAACCTTTGTGACACAGATTTGGATCATTAGCATTTATTCACCTCGTTCTTTTAAATAAAACCTGTTTTTATGTACAGTAATTGTGTGCAATAACAAACACAATGTGAATATGGGACTTCTGTTCTTCACGGTATGGACAGCTGTTTGTGACACAATGTGGCGTAAGAGGGTAAATAATCCCTCTGAAACGTGAGAAGTGTCTGATTAAGAAAAATGAACTGCTTGTTGAACTTTTAGGTTTGCGATTGGTATAGTATAATAGTGTAGAATAGTGTTCAGAACAAAAAGCAACACACACAGGGGGTCCCCAGGACCGAGTTTGAGAGCTACTGCCCCAATAGGGGCGACATAGCTCAAGAGGTAAGAGCGGTTGTCTGGCAGTCGGAGGGTTGCCGGTTCGATCCCCGCACTGGGCGTGTCGAAGTGTCCCTGAGCAAGACACCTAACCCCTAACTGCTCTGGTGGATGAGAGGCATCAATTGTAAAGCGCTTTGGATAAAAGCACTATATAAATGCAGTCCATTTACCATTTACCAGAGGAAGGCCAGTGGCCTCATAAATATGCATTTACAGAGAGACTGCTGCTTCACATGCTTCTCCTTCCTGTCTAATCTGCCGGGCCTGAGATCTGAAACCGGCTGGAAGTTTGTTTTTTAGACACACGTACCGTTCGCTCGCACCCGGTAATATGCATGGCACTTTAGATCGGTGTTCACGTTTTGTTATGGATTTAGAGCGGAGTATTTAATGAGTTTATTCACTGGTGTGTTGGAGGGAAATACAGTAATGATGCGTTGTCAAAAACAAGTGTCTGTTGCATTTTAATTTTGCATATCGAAAGCAGATTTCTAACAGTTGGGGATTTTCTTGTTTGATTTGATATTCTAGCTCTGTGCTTCCTTCTTCATAGTTGTATGGGATGGATTGTGTGAGTAGTCTGTAGTTGTGTTGCGCATAATTTCAACAAAGATTACGAAATTCAAAAATATAAATAAATGATGATAATAGTAATCGAGTTAGGGGGTGGAGCAGTATTAGTGCCACACCGAAGCTCCTTCTGCCTCTTTGATGGATGCTGCCTTATCAGTCACCAAGGAGATAGCAAATCTTTTATTTTATTGTTTATTTTGAGTTGAGACTCGTCTTTTTCCATTTTAGTCAACTTTAATTCATATTCTGTGTCATATTCTGTCATTGTTCCTCGTCATCCTCATCATCCTCGTGGCCCCGCCGCCTGTTTTGGCACAAAACGGTGGGGTTGATTAGAAACATACTCTGCATTTTGACTGGTGCACAGCACACTTGATTGAGGCTCTGATTGGTGCGCTGCACGCTTGAGTGAGGCTCTGATTGGTGCACTGCATGCTTGAGGGAGGCTCTGATTGGTGCATTGCATGCTTGAGTGAGGCTCTGATTGGTGCACTGCATGCTTGAGGGAGGCTCTGATTGGTGCATTGCATGCTTGAGTGAGGCTCTGATTGGTGCACTGCATGCTTGAGCAAAAACTCTGATTGGTGCGCTGCACGCTTGAGTGAGGCTCTGATTGGTGCACTGCATGCTTGAGTGAGGCTCTGATTGGTGCACTGCATGCTTGAGTGAGGCTCTGATTGGTGCACTGCATGCTTGAGGGAGGCTCTAATTGGTGCATTGCATGCTTGAGTGAGGCTCTGATTGGCACACTGCATATCATGTTCTCTGTGTTTAGAAAATATTTAAACTAAATTCATTCCAGGGTATCTCTACAGACCATGTGGTGCTCCAGGACTGGGGTTGAGTCTCTCTACAGACTCTGAGGTGCTCCAGGGCTGGGGTTGAGTATCTCCACAGACACTGTTGCTTTCCCAGACTGGATTTGAGTACCTCTATAGACCCTGTGACCCTCCAGGACTGGGGTTGAGTATCTCTACAGACATTGTGGCCCTCCAGGTTCTGGGTTGAGTATCTCTATAGACCCTGTGCTGCTCCAGGGCCGGGGTTGAGTATCTCTGTAGACCCTGTGGTGCTCCAGGGCCGGGGTTGAGTATCTCTATAGACCCTGTGGTGCTCTAGGGCCAGGGTTGAGTATCTCTGTCAGGTGACTTCTCCTCAGAGATAAACAGCAGGGAGGACGAGGGGCGGGGCTCAACTCCTCTCAGGTCCCTACCTGCCCCACATACCTGGGGTGTGATGTCACGCGAGCCTTAAAGGTGCAGCGCGGAGACCTGGGCAGAAAGTTCCGCGGTTAGTTCCGGGCTTCGCCTCCGTGTGCGGGGCTGGCTGTCGACGCAGATTCTGATGGCGTTTCGCCGCCGATCGAAGCGCAGGGATGTTCAGAAAGGGCCGAAAGAGATCAGGTCAGAGTCTCCAGCTTTCGCTTTGTTTAAAAAAAATAAATAAATAAATAAAAAAACAGCCTTCCAGCGACGGGCTGGTGAAAGGACAGGAGCGTCTGTCCGTCTGTCTGTCTGTAGGCAGGACGGCAGGGAACCGCTTGTCAGCGCCGAAGTGCAGTCGAGACATTTCTGTTCTGCCGTCGTTCGCAGAGTCGTTGCGGCTCGTGTCGCACGGAGCTGCGGTTTGGTTTGAGAACGGACTAACTGTGCTTCACGGTTGTTGTCACTCTACAGTTGCAGTACGGTTGTGTTACGGTTGTGTTGCGGTTACAGAAGTGATTTTGCGCAGCGGATTGCGGCGTTTGTGCCAGAAGCAGTGGGCTCGTCCGGTGGCGCGGTCCCCAGACCGTAAAAACGGAGTTTCTGATCCCCGCTCGGGTCAGAACCGGAGATTTTGAAACGTGAAGTTTCGGCGTTCAGCTGCGCGTACCAAAGCAGGTCGGGTTTCCTCCCTTTGCTCGAGGGCACGACAGGCACTGCCCCGCCCCGCCTGGAATTCAGCAGGATCACCTGAGCGCTACGAACCCGGCTGCTTGCTCACTGCAGTACACCTCTGCCCTCGAACGCTGCCTGCAAACCCTGCCCTCAAACCCTGCCCCCAAACTCTACCCTCTACACTGCCCTCAAACCCTGCCCACAAACCCTGCCCCCAAACTCTACCCTTCACACTGCCCTCAAACTCTACCCTCTACACTGCCCTCAAACTCTGCCCTGAAAAAGATGCCCCCAAATGCTACCCTCAAATGGCTGCCCTCAAACCCTGCCCACAAACCCCGCCCACAAACCCCGCCCACAAACCCCGCCCACAAACGCTGCCCCCAAACCCTGCCCCCAAACGCTGCCCCCAAACGCTGCCCCCCAAACCCTGCCCTCAAACGCTGCCCCCAAACGCTGCCCCCCAAACCCTGCCCCCAAACCCTGCCCCCAAACCCCGCCCCCAAACCCCGCCCCCAAACCCGCCCTCAAACCCCGCCCTCAAACGCTGCCCCCAAACCCCGCCCTCAAATGACTGTGCAGTGCACGAGGGGTTCCGCTGACCGCAGCCCTGGTCAGGTGACCACTGTCACCTGCATTAAGCCCCGCCCCTCTCCTCCGCAGAAACACTTTCCCACCTCACAGGTAGCCAAGCAAGACCTGAACACCTCCAGTTTAGTCTTGCATATTTGGAATGGTGTTTTACTTTTATTTTTGTGTTATTTAATTTTTTTGTATTTTTTTTAATGGAAGATTGAAGTATGCTTTACTGCGTGGTGAGACCGCATGCCAATGTTGCTTCATGTCCAGACTGCACTTATTTGGATTTCATAGGTCAGGTGGCTTCTCTTACTCGTACGCACGCGCACACACACACACACACACACACACACACACACACACACACGCACGGGCACATACACACACTCGGTCATACTGTCACCCCCCCCCCCCCCCCCCCCCCCCCCACAACACACACACACACACACACACTGACACACACTCAATCACACTCAATCACACTCTCTCTCCCACAGACATGGACATAATTACACACACTTACACACACACACATGTACGCTGAGTGAACGTGTGAGGGGTGTTACGTGTTTGGCAGAGTGGAAGAATGGCAGGCTGGGTTGGGGGGCCAGAAGGGGGGGGGGGGGAGTGTTTTTGTGCTTGAATGATCTCCTGAGATGTTGCCTCTGAGAAACCAGGGAAAGGACATTAACTCCCTCACTACCAGATACAATCCTAGTGTGAGTGTGTGTGAGTGTGTGAGAGTGTGTGAGCGAGTGAGCTAGTGCGCGTGAGCGTGCGTGTGTGCGCATGTGTGTGTGTGTGGGTTTGTCAGTCAGAAAACAAAGCTTTAAAGGAGTACCATGGTGGTTGAACGTGACACTTCCCAGTTGCCTTCAGGCAACAACGAAACAAATGTGCATAATTTTTTATTCTTCATCCATTTCAATGTACTTTAAAACGTATTTTTCTAAGCCTAAATTTCCCACGATAAAAATTCACCCGAACCGTCTGGGCGTGGTAATGAGAACTGTCAGTTAGCTATGATTGACAGACCGTGCCCCGTTTCCATAGCTACCCCCATGATACGCTCTCTTTGGGAGACTGAATTTTCACAAGCTAGCTAGCTTAGTAGGGCTAGTATATCAAGTATCGGTAGATAGCTAAGGTAAGGACGTTGACTTATATCCAATTATAATTTTTGATATCTAGCTAGCCAAGTTAAGATAAAAGCACAACTATAACGTCCTCATAAAAGCAAACTAGCAAGCTAACGTTATCGATAACATTGTCTTATGAAAGCAAACCTCTTAGCTAGCTAACGTTAGCTAGCTAGCTAAATGAATATAACCAGAAATAATCTAAAGGCACTCTAATTTAAGTGAACCTAACGTTAGTCAAATATTTGCATTGTCTGAACAGCAGGACGGTGTGTGCTGTCAGATTTCTTTACGGGGCGTGGAAATGGGAGTAGTTACTGTATTAGTGACGTAGCAAAATGACAACTTTCTCAACCGGTTGAAAATAGGACGATTAATTTAAAACGCATATTTCTCCAAAAATACAGAACGGACATATTTAATACTTTGCTCATTGTGTTTCTTCAATGCCTCTTGTGCAAATAGCACATAAAACCGAGAAAGTGTGAAAATCACCATGGTACTCCTTTAAACGACTTCCAAGTGCCAGTGACTTTGTTTAGTTTTTTTTCAGTGACTGAAAAACAGATTTTTTGGACCAGATCCAGATTTATTTATTTATTTATTTACTTAGGATCCCCATTAGCAATACACAGTGTGCAGCTAATCTTCCTGGGGTCCGATTGTGCAGAGCAATCTGGAATGGATTCGAAGACAGTAAATGATTGACAGCCTGTTGTAGCTCTGCCCGTTTTAGGGAGGTTCATGACACCTCTCTGTCCAATCGCTATGGAAACCTTTAAATGGTACCTGTAAGCCCCTCCCCCCCATGTCATCATCACCAAGTAGCAGTTATTTAAAGGGGGGGGTCATATGTTTGTGCTGCTGGGATTGGCGGTGTGTAAGGAGTTTGTGTTCCTTTGAGATGCTACAGAATGGGATTCGAACCCTCGTCCATCAGATTATGAACATTTCAGTTTTGAGCGAGTGAGTTTGGGTCATTGATAAGTATGTAAACTCATACTTGTACTCACATACTGTCCTTCTATCTCCCTCTCTCTCTCCCTCTCCCCCTATCTCCCTGCCCCCCCTTTCTCCTCTCTCTCTCCCTCTCCCCCTATCTCTCTGCCCCCCCTTTCTCCCTCTCTCTCTCCCTCTCCCCTATCTCTTGCCCCCCTTTCTCTCTCTCTCTCTCTCTCCCTCCCCTATCTCTCTGCCCCCCCTCTCTCTCTCTCCCTCACTTGTCTCTCTCTCTCTCTCAGGTCTTCCTAAACAGGAGCAGGAGACTAGGCCCAGCCTCTCTCCGCTGTACCCAGAGAATGTTTTCGTCGAGGGCGACCGGCCTCAGTTCCTGCAGGACCTGCACACTGAGGCCCAGGAGGGGCTCAAAATCCAGCAGCAGGAGGGTATGACCTCTGACCTTTAACCCCTACTACTGCAGCTGTCTTTACCCAACCGCTCACCTATAATCCTGCACATGACACACAAATGATCGACCTGTGGGTCCGCCTCTCCCCATCTGCCATGGCTGTAGTTGACTTGACTTGAAGCTGACGCGTGGCTGAACAAGGACGTTCCGTCCCACAATGCAACAGTGTAACATCGCACATGTCGTCACGGCCGACCTCACTCCTGCCGTACCGCAACGCAACGCATCCGCTGGACGAAAATACACACGCGCGAAACAAAACCGCAAACGGAGACGCCTGAAACAGTCACAGAGGTGGCACCGCGTGCGTCACTGTAAGGTCACTAAGTTAGCGGTGCCGTTTTCACTTTTTTTTTTAAACACAATTGTGCAATACTTTATGACGTAAACACCTCACCAGCAGCCCCAGTGTCATTAGACTTGCGCTTCGGTGGCAGAGAAAGCAGAACAGGAATACGGGAACCGTACGTCCTGTCGGCTAAGTTTGAAACTTGACTGACTGCTGTGCATGGACAAGCTAGTGTTGGGCAGTTCACAGAAGCCTGCCTCTTATCAGACCTCCATAGGAAGACCAGACTGTTTACGGTGCTGACAGGGAGTCATCAAGTGTGATAAAGAAACAGGGCTCGGTTGCAAAACATCCTACTGGATCAGCATTATGTAAAACTTTGGTTCTCCATAACACAGTGTCATCACATTTTGTGTTGTCGGAAAGGGGAACAAGTTAGTGTCTTAAAGGTTACGCCAGTGTGATAGGCTTACAGAGAGCACCAACAGGGTCAGTGATGTAGTATTTTGTCATGATTGTGTCTTTATTTGCTGACTTTGGTTTCCCTTGCATATAATGAGAGAACTGCAATGGTTTGGGGAGACAACATGAGTCAACATGGTCTCCTACTCATCACATGCGTGTAGCCATTTCGCCACTCTCATTTTGCGCCATTTTATACTGTTGTTATTCCTAAACCTACACTGAACAATAAACTGCATTCATTATAACCTGGCATTCCTCTTAGACTCTTACCACTGCACGCCTGGCAGCTTTAAGGTCCTAAAATACGCAGAGAACTCAGGATATCTGCACCCCGTAATCACTCGCCTATACGCTAGTGTCGTAGCAGGACACACAATTGTATTTGTGCAGGCTACACAAGCCAAAGACATGTCCGCATCTACCAGGTTAGATAGTGACGTATAGAACATACGGGCAGACGCTCCTGTGAGGTTAAGTCGGACCTTGAATCGTGTGTATCTGAGGGTTTCACGGAAATAATAAAGTCCCGTGGAAGTGATCCCAAATCCCCAGTATGACCCCTGACCTTTAACCCCTCTTCTTGAACACTGCTGCACTTCTGTCTACCACACAGGGCAAAGACAAACCCTTAGACGTTCACCTCCCTGACTGAAAACCCCTTAACCCTTGATCCTTAACCCTGACTGAAAAAGAAAGAGACTAGTTGTTGACCAGTCATTCTGTTTTTTTTTCCCGCAGAAAATGGGATGGACTACCAGGATGACGAGAGCATGGTTGTGAGTATTAATGTCAGTGTTTTTACGCTGGACAACTCCACTCCTGGTTAGGCCGGTGTGTTTCCAGGTGTTTGTTTTCACCAGTTTACCCTGGCTCAGTTGGCTAACGAACTCTTTACACCAACCCTGGTTCCCTCGCATTAGACTACCGTAAAACAGCATCTGCTAAAGGGACATATGAACAGTTATCAGGCATCATTCATGCACTTAATTGAGAAATTTAGCCATAATGTCAGAACACATAAATGATCAGGCTGACCTGAACAGCAAGAGCAGTGGAATTAATTGGAATGGAATGGAATGAAGGTTGGAATGAAATCCAGAAACGGATTTCTTTGCCCACCCCTGCCGTAAGAGCTGACCCGTATCGCCTTCAGTACGGAATGTAATCTTCAATCATTTCCTGAGCAACTGCCACCTAATCACAGACCTTGAGACTTTCTTTCATGTGACTGAAAGGGTAAACCTGCAAACCCACATGCACTGCACATACCACACTGCGCACAAACACAGAACTTACACTTCAACAACAGCTGAACACACACAGGAACAGTACAAGACCACACACACTGTGGGGAAAGAAACTCACACACCACGCACGCACGCACGCACACACAAACACATACACATACACGTGTGCACACATGCACGCACACAAACAGACACGTGCGCACGCACTACAAAATTAACACAAACACAGACAGGCACACAAGCATGTGTGCGCACTTACGCGTGCACACACACACACACACACTCTGTCTCTCTCTCCCTCTGTCTCTCTCACACACACACACACACGCACACACTCTGTCCCTCTCTCTCTCTCACACACACGCACACACTGTCTCTCTCTCTCTCTCTCTCTCTCACACACACACACACGCACACACTCTGTCCCTCTCTCTCTCTCTCTCTCACACACACACACGCACACACTCTGTCTCTCTCTCTCTCTCTCACAGACGCACACACTCTGTCTCTCTCTCTCTCTCACACACACACCCACGCTCAGGTGACTGACTGTATGCGTGTCCCTGCTCCCTACAGTCTACGACCACCCTGCAGACGGGGGATGACACCAGCCTGGCCAGCAGCATGAGAACCGTGGGGTCCGGGGACACCACCGACGCCATGTCATCCGTCTCCACGGTTTCTGGCGTTTCTGCCGTTTCCCCGGTTTCCGAAGTCTCTGCCGTTTCCGTTGCCTCCACTGCTTCCACCAGGTCCTCGCGCCTCACGCGGTCAGGGCTCACCAGGCAAGGTATGCTGACACGCCTGGGGGAAACGCCTGGGTGGGGGGGTAGGAGGGGATAGGCGAAACCCTGGGTGGGAGGGGTGGTGGGATAGGGAACCCTGGGTGGTGGGATGGAGCGGGGGGATAGCGAAAACCCCGTGGGGGTGGGGGGTGGGGATAGGGGAACCCTGGGTGGGGGGGGATAGAGTGGGGATAGGGTAACCCAATGGGTGGGGTAGGGGGTAGTGGGAACCCTGATGGGTAGGGGATAGGGGAATGGGGGTAGGGGATAGGAACCCTGGGTGGGGTAGGGGGATAGGGGAACGCCTGGGTGGGGGGAACGTGGTAGGGATAGGGGAACGCCTCTGGGTGGGTGGAACCCTGATGAGGATAGGATTTAGGGGAACCCGTGGGGGGGGGGGGGGGTGGGGGATAGGGGTGCCTTTAGAGGGGGGAGCTTTTCTCAGACCCAGTCTCTCCTCTCCACAGCCTCCACCTTCAAGCCCCTGAGTGGCAGCAGGAGGCCAGAGAAGGGCAGGAGGCGCAGCAAGCGGGCCACGGTGGCGGGGATCCCCCAGCACGTCCAGAGGGAGCTGGGCATCACGCACCCCAAAAACTGCACCCTGATACTTACCCCAAAACTGACTAAACACCCTGAAACTTTGCCCCCTAATGCTGCACCCTGATACCCCATACCCCAACACAAAACTGCAACCTAAAACTGCACCCTGAAACTTTGCCCCAAACTACACCCTGAAACTGCACCCTGATACAACACCTCAAACCTGCACCCTGAAACTTTGCCCCAAACTCTGCACCCTGCAATGAATCACTCTGATTACATGCACGCTCATTTGTACTCATCTTTGAGATGGTCATTTTGTTGAACTTTATGTTTGAACTCAGTTGATGTTTCAGAGGGGGGAAATGGACGGCACTTGCCTGAATTGAACAATAGCTTTTTTTTCTGCGATGAATAAGAAAGCGTGCAAGTTTGCACATTTCATTTCCTTAGATTATGGCGGGGTGTTTTTGGGGTGCTTCTGTTCGCAGCCTCAGGTTATTCTGTAATGAATCCTTACCTGAGAACCGGTCCTCGCATTCTTGCTTCGGTTAACCGGTCTGCCCCCCGCCCCCCTCCCGCCCCCCTGCACCCCCCCCCCCCTGCAGGGCTGGACAGGGAGCGCTGGCAGACCTCGCCCACGGAGGGGCAGCTGCCGAACGGGCAGGACGTGGAGGAGGAAGTGGACGTGCTGCCGGACCCCGGCGGCACCCCGGAGGGCGTGCGGATCCACCTGGCGGCGCTGGAGGGGCTGGAGTCCGCCGAGGAGCAGCAGCTGCTCCGGCGCCACCTGCAGGCGGTGTACCGCGACGACCTGGCCATGGCGCGCACCGCCGGGCCCCGCCTCTCCCCGGGCCGCCGCGTCAAATCCGTGGCGGTCCCGGGCTTGACCACGGCCGCGCCCGCCACCCTGTCCGCCGCCCCCCCGCCCGCCAGCAGCCCGGCGGACCCCTACCCGTCCAGCCCGGTCATGTACATCTCCCCCCAGGCCACCTACATGTCCAAGATCATCCCCAACGCCGTGCTGCCCGGCGACGTGGACGTGATCGAGATCAGCAGGAAGGGGCGGAGCCGGGGCAGCATGCGCACGCTCAGCAAGACCAGCCTGACCGCGCCCAGCCCCGCCCTCTCCCGCGCCTCCTGGACCGGCTCCGACTCCTCCCACACCGTCGTCTCCGACTCCTCCACCATTTCCTCGGGCGGGGGGCGTGGCCGGCGGAAGAAGCAGGGGGCGGGGCCTCCGGGCGGAGCGCACCCGGCCAGCCCGGACCAGGTGAGCCTGCACAGCTCCATCAGCTACTCCAGCAACATCACCTCCGTCAGCCAGGTGGGCGGGGACAGCCGCAGGAGCGACGCCTATTTCGGGCGGAGCCTGTCGGTGAAGAAGACGAAGAAGGACCCGCCGGCCCCGCCCCGCCGCACCAACTCCCTGCACCCCAGCAGGCTGAGGCGGCGCTCGCGGGACGTGCCGGACGCCCCCGCCCCGTCCCCGAGCCTGGCCTACTCCGCCGACCAATCGCAGGTCTCCTCCTCCTCCTCCTCCTCCTCTACGGTGGCCAGCCTGCCCAAGATGCAGGGTAACGGGTTCCACAGGACCCTGTCCCCCTCCAGCGGCTACTGCAGCCAGAGCCCCGTGCCCACGCTGTCCCCCTACTCTGGAAACCCCACCCAGCAGCGAGCTCCGCCCGCCCTGCCCAAGGCCTCTTCTCTCATGACGGCCGTCCTCGGTTTTGGGGGCGCCCCCCCGGACGTTCCAGCGCACCCTAAAGTGAAGGCGCCCACACCCCCGCCCCCCGAGACCTGGATCCACGACCAGCGGAGCTTCGACCTGCTGTGCGGCCCCCTGAGCGTGCAGAGGAACCTCTTCGTGGCCCTGCAGAAGGTCCGGCTGGAGAGGCAGCGGAGGCAGGCGCAGTGCCCCCTGGTGGCCGGAGGGGAAGCTTCGGCAGCGGGCCAGAGGAAAGAACCGCCCCCGGTCATGAAAAAGACCGGCTTGGTTAAAACGGAGGTGCTCAAACACGCCGGTCCCGCGGCGGTGAGGAAGGGTAGCCCGCTGACGCAGGTCTATGTGCAGACCCCGCCTCCTTCTCCTCCCCCCGCCCATCACCCCCCGCCCCCGCCAGCCAAGGAAACGCCTCCCTCCTCGGTATCGGATTCGGCCTGGCCCCTCCCCCCGCCGCCCGCGGTGGAGCTCCTGCCGGCGGCCGTGTTTGAAGGGCCGGACGAGACCGACTTCCTCCCGCCCCCCCCTTTGCAGGAGGGAGCGGGCAGCCCCCCCGTCTCGGCCAACGTTCAGCTTGTGCCCCCCGTGAAAACGACGCCGCTGGTAACGGCGCCCCCCACATTGGTTACCGTAAAATCCATGCCGCCGGCTGCCCAGGAAGGCACGCCACCCGCTGCCATAGTGACTGCTGTCAAGGCGATTATGCCCAACAACACAGCAAAGGTGACCCAGGCATCGGCTGAGCCAGGAAGACCTCCTCCCTGTAGTACCAATTCGCTAGAAATGTCACTTTTACTACAGGGAATCCCTCCCCCTCCAAAGGAAGCCCCGCCCCCTCCACCAGATGCTCGATCTGTACTACAGGGAGTCCCTCCCCCTCCACTGGGAATTCCACCCCCTCCACAAGAAGCCCCGCCCCTTCCACCAGAAACCCGGCCTGTACTCCAGGGAGTCCCTCTCCCTCCACTGGGAATCCCTCCCCCTCCACAAGAAGCCCCGCCCCCTCCACCAGAAGCCCCACCTGTATTAAAGGAAGTCCATCCCCCTCCACAGAAAGCCCCACCTGTACCACAGGAAGTCTTGCTCCCTCCACAGGAAGCCCCGCCTGTACCACAGGAAGTCCTGCCCCCTCCACAGGAAGCCCCACCTGTAACACTGGAAGTCCTGCCCCCTCCACATGAAGCCCCACCTGTAACACAGGAAGTCCTGCCCCTTTCACAGGAAGCCCCAACTGTACCACAGGAAGTCCTGCTCCCTCTACAGGAAGCTCCACCTGTACCACAGGAAGTCCAGCCCCCTGCAGAGGAAGCTCCACCTATACTTCAGGAAGTCGTGCCACCCACGCAGGAAGCCCCACCTGTACCACAGGAAGTCCTTCCCCCTCCAAAGGAAGCCCCTCCTGTAACACTGGAAGTCCTGCCACCTCCACAGGAAGCCCCACCTGTTCCACAGGAAGTCCTTCCCGCTCCACAGGAAGCCCCTCCTGTACCACAGGAAGTCCTGCCACCTCCACAGGAAGCCCCACCTGTACCACAGGAAGTCCCACCCCCTGCACAGGAAGCCCCACCTGTACTTCAGGAAGTCCCGCCCACTCCAGAGGAAGTCAAAACTTCATTCCCAGCGGTGCCCACTGTGCCCCCACCTCCTCCGGCCCAGCCTTTGGAGGAGCAGACCCCTCCCACCTGTCCTGCAGAACCTGGCCCAACCAATCAGGAGACTCAGAGCAGAGAGCCACAGGCAAAGAGCAGCCCTACTCCGAAGCGGGACGCCCGCGTTCCCATGACTACGTCCACCCTGATGCAGATGGTGCGTATGCGAGCGGGCGAGTCCACTGGAGCCCCCGTTCAGAACAGCAAGCCCAGGGACGCTGGGGAAAAACCGGGCCACGGCCAGAACCAGAACCAAAACCAGGCGGATGGACAGAGCGCTGCTGAGAAGCCCAAGACCCTGCCTGTAACAGCTCCGCCCCCCACCATCAACCACCCACCTCCCGCCACTGGCTCCGCCCCCTCCATGAGGCTCCAGGAGGCCATCCGCATGAAGACGGCGGCCATGTCCCGTCTGGGGTCCCGCTCGCCTCGCTCCGCCTCCCCCTCCCCCAGCCCCTCCTCCCCCTCCCCTTCCTCCCCCTCCCCCGCCTCCCCCTCCCCTGCCTCCCCCTCCCCCGCCTCCACCGCCAGCTTCATCTTCGCCAAGAGCCCCCGAAAGGTCGTCATAGAGACGCCCTCGTCGCCCGAGGGGCAGGCGGGGCTGAAGGCGGATCTCGCGGCCGAGCTGGCGCGGGTCACCGGTCCCGCCAAAAACGCCAAGGTCCCGCCCCCTGTGGCCAAGAAGCCCGCGCAGCACACTGACCAGGCCCCGCCTCCCGACCAAACGGCGACCGAAAATGGCGGGGTGGCCGCGCCCGCCGAGGAGACGCCAGGAGCTCTTCCAAAGGAGAACCCCGAATCATCAAATGCCAAACCAGGTTTGTGAACACCAGGGGAGAACCATTTCATTCTTTTAAAACGAGCTTTTTTTCAAAGGAGCGTTTTGCTTTATTGCGGCATTAGGTAGAGAGGGTGACGGACAGAGACGGGAGCACAGCTCAGAAGATCGAACCTCCAACCACATGGGCGTCTCATGTTTTAAATTTCACTCTACTTAATAATAGCCTGTTGTGTGAAATCACTATCCAACTTTTTAAAATTTTTAGTGAAGCAGTGTTCGATATATATCTATGGGCAGAGTTACTAGCTTAACTACATTTTCCAGTAGCTCGCCATGTGTTTAGTTTAACCATTTCCAAAATCAAGTCAAACTGTTGTATTGGAATAAATTTTAAACCATTATACCTGCGGGCCTATCATATCTGAACCCGGGTCTCTGCGGTGGTAAAAAAAAAATTCCCTGCCTAAAATGGACCAGATTTATTGCGTCAGCGCTATGACTGGTCTGCCCCATATACAATGCATTGGCAAAGTTACCGTGTTACTATCATTTAATATTGGACATTTACGTAACCATACCATGAAACTTGGAGTGCACATAAGTGCATGAATGGGCATGCTTAATGTTACAACAGCTCTCAACAGCAGCAGATTGGCCAAATGGGGGGGCGACATAGCTCAGGAGGTAAGAGCGGTTGTCTGGCAGTCGGAGGGTTGCTAGTTCAATCCCTGCTCTGGGCGTGTCGAAGTGTCCCTGAGCAAGACACCTAACCCCTAAATGCTCTGGTGAATGAGAGGCATCAATTGTAAAGCGCTTTGGATAAAGTGCTATATAAATGCAGTCCATTTACCATTTACCAAATTGTCGAGTGTCAGTCAAGTGTACCTGTCTGTCAGGCAGAAGCCGTAGGGAAGTGGGATGAAAACGGGAAGAATTAGAATTTTAACTGATGCCTCTGCAGTCAACTCTTCGACTGCGATTGACATATCGGACACCCCTGAACTGCCGTAATGTACTGAGTTTGGAGAAGGGAGTGGGCAGTGTTACTGCTGCACTGTGAGCCACACACACACACACACACTACACACACACACACACACTGCACACACACACACACCACACACCGCACACCACACACACACACCACACACGCACACACCGCACACACACACACACACACACACACACACACACACACACACCGCACACACACACACACACACACACACACACACACACACACACACACACCGCACAACTCCCAGATGAACGCTGCCGTAAACCCGAGAGACTTTGCAGAGCAGAAAATGTCGGGAGACTGAAGCTGTGAGCGCCCTAAAACTCAAGCTCGCTTCGCCTCCACGCGTGATTACAGCGCCTTTCAGCGCACGCTGGCCTTGAGCAAGGCGCAGCATCGATGTGAATCATCCGCAGGACTGTCAAAAATACTGCCCTTCGGGGCCTCTAGTGGCGCAGCCTGTAGAGCGCTAACCACACGCTCAATGCCAGCCGCGACGTCGGCTGCTCGAATCCGACCGCCAACCTTTGCCGTACGTCTCTCCCTCTCTCTCCTCCTAATTCTTCCTGTCTCTCTACACTGTTCTATCAAATAAAGGAAAAGCCCAAAAAAACATATTAAAAAAATACTGCCCTTTGACTCACATGTGGTGAACAAAATCATGTGCTTCACAATTTCCTGCCACAGAATGCATTGTCAGCCCTAATAATCACAACACTGATACTGTCATTACTGAACAAATTGCACCAGTGCACAAGTGATTTAAAAGCAATCGGGTCAAAAATTATGTATTTATTTTTTATAGATGTTTATAAGTTGTGAAACATCTTGCCTTACACTCAATGGTTCTTCTTAAAAAAAATAATTTTATCTGATTATTAATTTGAGTAGAATCACATATATACCTGAATACATGTTATAGTGTTACTGTG
>NC_057933.1:74421130-74476076 GCF_018555375.3 Anguilla rostrata | reverse complement strand
CAAGTGCATAGGTTTCATGATGTAGAGGCGCAAAAGAAACACTAGAGTGAAGTAAGGATCGTAGTGCCAGAAGTGACCACATCGATCAGGACTCCAACCCTGTAGAGTAAGCTTGTTCAGCAAGCAAGAATCCTACCTAGTACAAACTAGCACTGGAATCACACCTAATCATACAAAAACAATCCTGCCAGATACACTAACAATCAAATTATCCTAGCTAGGTACAATGAGCTGAACTATAGGCTAGGGAGGGGTGGGAGAGGTGCAGCCTGAAGAGATGAGTCTTCAGTCTGCGTTTGAAAGTGGTGAGATTCTCTGCTGTTCTAACCATCACGGGGAGGTCATTCCACCAGCGAGGGGCCAGGACAGACAGCAGGCGGGAGCGGGAAGTGCAGACGCGAAGAGGGGGAGGTGCCAAGCGTCCAGAGGTGGCAGAACGGAGAGGTCTGGCTGGTGTGTAGGGTCTGATGATCCTCTGAATGTACCCTGGTGCTGACCCCTTAGCTGCCTGGTATGCAAGCACCAAGGACTTAAATTTGATGCGAGCCATAACAGGCAGCCAGTGGAGGTCAGTGAGCAGGGGGGTGACATGGGAATGTCTGGGGAGGTTGTAGACCAGACGCGCTGCAGCATTCTGGATGAGCTGCAGGGGTCTGATGGCGGATGCTGGCAGACCAGCCAGTAGCGAGTTGCAGTAGTCCAAGCGGGACAGGACCATCGCTTGAACCAGGAGCTGGGTTGCGTAGGTGGTGAGGAAGGGGCGGATTCTCCGGATGTTGTACAGGAAGAACCTGCACGTTCGACTCACCGCCGTGATTTTCTGGGAGAGGGACAGTCTGTTGTCCATCACCACTCCAAGGTTTTTTGCGGTGGGTGATGATGACACCACAGTGTCCCCCAGGGAAATAGAAAAGTCAAGAAGGTTAGAGGATGGAGCAGGGATGAAGATCATCTCCGTCTTGCCTGGGTTCAGCTTAAGATGGTGGTTATCCATCCAGCTCTGGATGTCCCTCAGGCAAGCAGAGATGCGAGCAGAGACCTGAGTGTCAGAGGGCGGGAAGGAGAGAAAGAGTTGGGTGTCATCGGCATAACAATGATAGGACAACCCATGGGCAGAGATTACAGGACCAAGAGATTGGGTGTACAGGGAGAATAGGAGGGGACCAAGGACAGAGCCCTGGGGAACTCCTGTGGCAAGGGGGCGAGGTGCTGATACTGCACCAGCCCAGGCGACTTGGAAGGAGCGACCGGAGAGGTAGGACTCAATCCAGGCAAGTGCTGTGCCACAGATCCCCATAGCTGCCAGGGAGGACAGGAGGATGGGATGGTTGACGGTGTCAAAGGCAGCAGAAAGGTCTAGGAGGATCAGGACAGATGAATGGGAGGCTGCTTGTGCGGCGTGAAGCGACTCATTGACCGAGAGGAGTGCGGTCTCTGTCGAGTGGCCAGGTCTGAAGCCAGACTGGTAGGGGTCTAGGAGGTTGTTCAGGGAGAGAAAAGAGGAGAGTTGATTAGAAGCAGCTCGTTCAATTGTTTTGGATAGGAAAGGAGAAGGGAGACAGGACGGTAGTTCTGGATGACAGAGGGATCCAGAGTGGGCTTTTTCAGCAGTGGGGTGACGTGGGCCAGCTTGAAAGAAGAGGGGAAACGTCCAGAAGACAAGGAGGAGTTCACGAGGGAGGTGACATATGGGAGGATGTCAGGTGTGATGGTCTGGAGGAGAGAGGAAGGGATGGGGTCAAGAGCACAGGTGGTAGGGCGGTGGGAGAGTAGGAGCTGGGAAACATCAGAGTCAGTGAGGGGAGAGAAAGTGGAGAAACAAGGGGAGGGAACAGAGCTGGGGGAGTGGGGAAGGGTGGTGGTGGACGTGAAGGAGCTGCGGATGTCTGCAATTTTCTCATCGAAGAAAACTGCAAAGTCATCTGCAGCGAGGGAGGACTGAGGTGGGGAAGGAGTGCTGAGGAGAGAGGAGAAAATGGAGAACAGCTGATGAGGGTTAGAGGCAGATTTATGGATTTTTGTTTGATAATAATTAATTTTGGCAGAGGTTACAGCGGTAGAAAATGTAGCTAGTAGAGACTGGTAGGCAGACAGGTCGGATTGAGCACACTGTGCTCCTACTCCCACAACCACACTGTGACTTCTAATCCATTACTGACTTACAACCAGGAGAGAGAGAGAGGTAACCAAACCCGACCATGAAAGTATTCAACAAGCATAAGAAACCAATACATGTGTGAAGAAGTGGGTGTTTTGAAATGATATTTGTTGGGAGGAGATATGTGTGCTTTAAGAAAAACCTGGTGTGATGCGAATGGTGTATGATAATGCTTGCTGTGTGACAATCAGTGTAATGAGTGGTGGGGGAAAAGATGCATTTAAAACAAAAAAACAAAATGGGTGAAGGAAAAAAAATGGACATTTGGCCAGACAGTACAGGGTGGTCATAACAGTGAAACAATGATAATGAATAAACATTGCTTTCTATGCAGTGTTGTAGATACCGGTTTTTTTTTTTTTTTTTTTTTTTTTTAAATCAATAAGGTTTTTTTTTTTTTTTTTATGATATCAATATCAATAACAAAAATAATAAAAATAATAATAAATTTTTTTTTTTTTTTTTTTTTGGTAATTGAAATGATGATGGTGTCTTTGTACATAAATATCTGACAAGAGATTGCCTAAACCAACCAAGGTGCTTGTCTAAGACTACCACTTGAGTGAATGGTAACCTGTCGTTTCAGGATAGCACACATACAATAAAAGCTTTCCTGGTCTTCTGAGTGATAATTGATAGTGCAGTTGCAATGGTATGGATGTTGTTTACCGTCGTCTTCTCCTCCATCAGTCCTTCCTGCAAGTACGCATCTGTTTGGAGAACTTGTGAACCAATTAATTCCTTCAATTTTCCCTCATTCTTCCTTAAAAGTTGACTGTCCATCCAGTTAGACACTCCCAACCCAGCTCCAGTTGCGCTAAGTGCACTGTCCATGAACCCCAATAATTTCCGCCCTACTGGGGTTCCCGTTGAATGTGGAGTTTGGGGCCCCTCTGCCTGTTTTTCCATTGATGACCTGGTTGCCACCGCACCATGGTACTTCAGAAACGCCGTTGTCAATAGGTCCTTGTAGATGTCAGCCACACTCTCTCCTTTGCACAGCTCATCAACATCTGGAGACCACGCTGTCAGGTTCACCAGGACTGGTACATGGACCCACTGGACGTTGTTGATCAGGATTCCAGGATATGGTCTTGTCACTATGCCTGACTGGGGAGCGGGTTGCTGTTCTGGGCATTCCTGGAGCATCGCCACTGTCATCGGCAATATCAACATTAGGACACTCCCTCGCATCTTCGTTCTTTTCCTATCTTCCTGCTTGATCTGAAAAAATAAAAGTGTACACAAAAATCAGTGCCCACCCCCCAACATTTAGACAGACACAAACATGACGTGCGATCAGTTATTCTCTGTTCTTTTGTAGAATTTTAACTGATCCACATGAAACCATTTGTTTGTGGTTCGTCGTGCTGTTGCCTTGTACTGGACTTTATATACAGTTTCTCCACATTTGTCAATGACTGTGTATGGGCCCTTCCAGTTAGCTGACCATGGCCCAGCATGATGGTAATTCTTTACCATTACCTCATCTCCCGGCTCAAATTTTTGCTCACTGACATGTTGGTCATAATACATTTTGTTGTATTTCTGAATCGAGCCAATCTGTTGAGCCGCTTGCTGGTACATAGCAGGTAAAGAAGAACAGAGGTTTTTCAGAAAGGTTTCAGTCGCCCATCCCTCTATCATGGGTCTCGGCACCTCTAGTAGCAGATGTTCTGGCATTCGCATTCCCCTCCCTGTCATCAATTCATGGGGGCTGTATCCTGTGCTTTTGTGAACAACCCCTCGCACAGACATCAAAATACTAGGGAGATTTTGAGCCCAATTGGTGCCATTTTCCAATACCATTTTTCTCAATGCGGTTTTGAGTGTTCTGTTTGTTCGTTCAACCCCGCCTGAAGACTGTGGATGGTGAGCTATGTGTAGTTGGTGCTTTATCCCAAGTAGTTTTGCCAAGTCTGTATGAATTTTTCCTGTGAAATGCGTGCCTCTGTCACTTTCCAGGCTAAGTGGCAGACCCCATCTACAGTAGACTTGTTCCCATAATACCCGGGCTGTGGCGGATGCGGTATCGGACTTAATTGGGAACGCCTCTATCCATTTAGTGAATGTATCTATTATGATGAGAATGTACCTGTAGCCTCCTCTAGCTGCAGGGAGTGGACCTACATAATCGATCTGCAAATTTGTCCACGGTCCTTCGGCTAGACACGTGGGCCTCAGTCGCCCTTTCCTTTCACTGGTGATGGATTAATCTGGGCACAGGTTAAACAATTTGTGCAATAATCTTTCACATTTTTGTCAACGTCTGGCCACCAAAACATGTTTTTTAATCGGTCTTTGTTTTTTCTATACCTAAGTGCCCCCCTGATTGTGGATATGATACAAAATATCATTCCGCAATTCTGTGGGTGGGATCCATACTGGAATGTCATTTCCAGTGTACAACAGCATGCAATCATGGACCAGGAGTTGTGCATCAAACAGAGTCAATGGGCCCTCCAAAATTGCCTCCCCATTCTGTTTCTGCTTGATTGCTTCCCGCAAAACTGGATCCCGTTGCTGCGCAACCTTAAGGTCTGTCGGTTCCCTGACGTTTACCACAGCAACTAGTTCTGGTTCCGGTTCCAGAACATGGAATGGTCTCCCTGCTACAGCTGCTTTCTTTGCTAGCTCGTCCACAGCTAAATTACCATCTCCATGTTGCCTTACTCCTTTCTTCTGATGGGCTTTCACCTTTAATAGAGCAACCTTATGTGTACAGGACTTGGCTGCTGTCCACAAAGCCTGTATGGGTCCGACCTGTTTTAAAGGTTGGCCATCAGCGCTGGTGAAGCCCCTTTTCTGCCAAATGGGTAAATACTCAGTGAGAGAGTTAACAACAAATGCAGAGTCTGAAAAGATGTTTAAGTCTGAATCTGGAAAAACTGAAAAGGTCTGTAGGACTGCTGAAATTTCTGCTTTCTGAGCTGAGAAATGACATGGACATCTGTAAAGGAAATCCCCATTGTCCGAATGAATCGCAAAGCCAGTATGATACTGACCATTCTGCCAATATCGGGACCCGTCCACATATACATCAATGGCTCCTTCTATAGCGCACACTTCAAAGACACTGTCCAGAGGCTGGACAGGTTTAGTGTCACAAGTGTGAGGGTCACCTTCATAGAGAAGTGTACGGGGTAACATGCATGAAGATTTGTACACAGTTTTCAAATTTTTGGAACCCAGATCCAAAGTCCATCGTGCTAATCTTGAATTAGATACTCCTTTCACTTTGCCATTCAAAAGAAGCTGAAGGGGTGTATGGGGAGTATGGAGTGTCACTTCATTAAAGCCGTAAATGTACTCGAAATGGGACATTCCCCAATGAACTGCCAAAAGGTGCCTGTTACATGAGTCAAATGCTTTCTCAACCGGAGAGAGCACACGGGAGGCATATGCAATGGGCCGCAGATTCTCCTGAACTTCCTGCAACAGAACTGCTGATAGAGCTTCCTCAGTGGCTGCGGTCTGCAAAATAAATGGCTGTGATCTGTCTGGATTACGCAATGCAGGAGCTTTAATTAGCGCATCTTTCAATTTTTCAAATGCCGTTTGATGTTCTGGACCCCAATCCAAAGCATCAGACTTTTTCTTTTTCCCGAAAGTAAGGAGTTAAGTGGTCTGGCAATATCAGCAAAGCCTTCAATAAAGTCCCTACAAAATCCGACTATCCCCAAAAATGATCTTAAAGCTGTGACTGAAACTGGAACTGGAAGTCGCTGAATAATCTCTACCTTGTGTGGATCAGGAGTGCGCCCCCTTTGGTAATTTTAATGCCCAAATAAGTTACTTCCGATTTGAGAAGTTGCGCTTTCTTGGGATTCAATTTGATTCCTGCTTCTTCAAGGAGGTGAAGCAGTTCTGCAAGTAAACTGACATGCTCCTCCCTTGTTGCAGTCTGCAACAATAGGTCATCAACATACTGAATGAGACATTCTGGTCTAGAAAAAGCACCTAGCACATTTGCCAAACACTGGTGGAATAATGTCGGTGAGTTAGCAAAACCTTGTGGAAGCACATTCCAAGTGTATTGGGTATTTTTAAATTTGAATGCAAATTTGTATTGGCAATCAGGATGCAGTGGGATGGACCAGAAACCATTGGAGACATCTAGGGCAGAATAATAGTTAGCTTCTGGGAGAAGGGATGCTAGAACATCAGGTGTGGCAGCTACCACAGGCGCACATGTGGGGGTGCACTTGTTGAGTTCCCTATAGTCAATACATAAACGCCATGAGTTATCCGGTTTACGTACAGGCCATATAGGAGCTAGGCATGGAGATAAGCACGGCCTAATGATACCTTGTTCAAGTAGGGAGTCAATTGCACTCTGCACATAGGGGTTTGCTTCATTCGGGTAGCTGTACTGTCTGAGAGGGGGTGGGTCCGCCCCTGCACATTCACCTCTATGACACCCGGATCAATGCGACCACAATCATGCTTGCTTTTAGCGAAAGCCCCTCTGTGTTGTCCTAACAGGTCTGATAGCTGGGTATCATCATGTGACAACAAGCTATCCAAATCATAATCCTCTGCCTTCTTAATAGCAAACACCGCATGCACATCAGAAATTTCGACTAAATCATCCCCACTCTGAGTATTGCGCCAAATACAATTATTGCCATAATCGATTATGTATCCCCGCCTCTTCATTATGTCTGATCCCAAAATATTGCGAGCATCACCAGTTGTACTGAACCAAGCCTTAGCATTAAAAGAATCACTGCCAATTCGAAAAGCCAAACTGTCCGACTGAGAAGCAATAGACACTGTACCATCAAAACCTTCCAGAGTAATTGTATTCGTGGGATTGCGAGGGTGACTATCTGAGTGTTCTTAATTAATCTTCATCAGTGGACAGGTACCCCAATTTTCCCTTACTTTGTACTTTCCCACTTACGCATACACCACGTCATTGCTGTCTGTATTTTTCCAATTTTCCCTTACTCTGTACTTTTTCACTATGCATACACGTCATTGCTTTCTGTATTTTTCCATTACACATACAAGTTCATAGAGTTATAGCCTCCTGTACCTTTTTTACTTTATTCAGGTTACACATGGGTCACTGTAAAGTATTAGTTTTCTAGCATATCTATTTGGCACTAATTTTCTGCTGAGTAAGTATGGTTTTTTAAGCCTTCTGCGTTTGCCTTTTTTTCTAGTGTATACTGTGGTTTCTTGCGTTTCCATAAGCTTTGCTGCAACTACTGATATAGAGTTATTGGATTACATATTGATTATATTAGTATATAGTTATACATGTGATATATGAGTGTATATAATTTTTATCATGAAGCATTGAGAGTTTGGAGGAAACAGTCTGATCAACATTGACAGGAATACCCTTTAACAAAAAAAACTTTAACATGTGACTTCATCACAAAATTCTCCTACATTCCCCCCTTTCGGGGTCAAACCTCATGGCCCCGAAAAACACCCCTTGCTGTGTTCTTATTCTCAGCGTCAGACAGTGTCGGGTGTGCACCACCCCTGTATATTATGTTGGGTGCCTGCGCATCCCCTGCTGCCATAGCAGCATCCAAATGTATCAGATTCCTCAATGTAACGTTGTTCCCATGGTTCCTCCAACACTCTCTCTAGTCGCAAACATTTGATTATACATATCAAAGCTGTATATATTATTCTAAGTGACCCCACAAAGTTATACACAGTTTCTTAACAAGTTGGTTCATAGCACGATGTGTTGCTGCAGTCCTCGTAGGTGGTAGGATCCTGGTATGTCTTCCAACCAGAGTGCGCGGTCTGCGCGTCACTCCACTGGAAAGCTGGTTTGCGATTCTCGTACTGGACCCGCAGGGGCACTGTTGGTGCTGTTGCTCCCTGGGCTGGTGTCAGCGCCCGCAGTCCCTCTGCTCTCCCCGTCTTCTGAGAGCAGAGCTACAGCTTCTTCCTGGACACCTTGTGTCCCCCCTTTTGCCCCCCTTATGTACTGTTCTTTTGTATCTGCACATAGTAATAAGTCATCAACATATTGCAACACCACACTTTTGAGATTTCTCTTCCCACGGTACCACACTTGGTCTTTTACTTGTGTCTTAATATCCCCTATTACGGCCTCTAATTTTGCTTCTTTTGCGCCTATTTTTATTAATGCCGGTTTTGTGGTCGGACTTAACATTGTTTTGTTTTCCCAGAGAACCCTACTGTTTGAATAACTTCTCCCGACAGTGGCAGATGTAAAGCATTACTAACTGTAACTGAAATCAATGGAATTCTAGAACACTAGAACCATGGCATGTTGAAGAAAAAAAACCACTGCCAAAAACCTTCTCTTCAAATGGTTAACGTTCAGCAGTTCAATAAAGTACAGTTGCTCTGTTATTTGGTTTCCATTCCTGTTCACTGCTTTGGGGAGCCGTTTTCAGGGAGGTATATCCCTAGTGGCTGTACTATCGGGTCCAGGGAAACAGCGTCTCTTCTTCAAGAACAGGATGATTCCCAGAATTCCCAGGACTGTTAAAATGGCCACAGGCAGGAGAGCATACAGAGCCGACCTTGACTCATCACGCAGGACAATGGCAGCTTCTGAAAGAAAAAACCATAGGTCATAGGTCATTCAGTCTCATTAGCACATCCAATGCTGCTCACTGTCTCCGTGCAACCACAATATTATACTGACCACCGTCTCCTAGCAGCCACAATACTATACTATACTCCCTCCCCGGGTGTATTTTTACCTTCCAGCAGGCTGAACTCCCTCCTGATCTCCTGGTGCAGGTCCTCGTTCCACAGGAGGAAGGTGAGGGTGGAGTTGGCCCCCCTCTCCTGGGTCAGGGAGCTGGACACCACGTAGAGCCCCTGCGTGTCCGTCAGGAGCTGCGTCTGCGTTCCGGTAGAGAGCTCCGCCCCCCTGGCGTCCAGCCAGCGCACCTTTGGGGCGGGGTACCCCCGTGATGTCAGCTTCAGCTCCACGCTTTGGGGGGAAATCCTCACCTGCGGGTGGGGCTCCGTGTAGAATGCTGAGAAAGGAGAGAAAAACAGCTGAGTTACCGCCTAGCTACGAAACCACACCCATTACACACACCTGTTTGGCACCCCCGGACAGGAGTCTACCTGCAATTTTCACAGGGAAGGATTTCTTCTGGCTGCCGGTCAGTGTTCTGACAGAGCAGGAGTACTCCCCCGCATCCTCAGGAGTGGTACGATCCAGCCGGAGGGAGGCGTTTCCCCGCTCTAGCTCCAAATGGTACAGGCTGGTGCGGTTGGCATAGCGACGGCTCTGCAGGCTCAGCTCGTCACGGCTGTGGTAGAAGCTGTGGACCACCTCCAGGTGCCGTCGCCAGATGATGACGCTGCTGCCCAGGTCAAAGGCCCCATTCACAGGGAAGGTGCAGCTCAGGACCGTGCTGTGCCCATGAATGGCCACTAGAGGCACACTGGGCACCTTTATCTCAAATTCAGCTGAAGGGGGAAGAGGTCACACTTTAATAGTCACATTAATGTTTTAACTATGAGCATTCTTTATTTGTATCTTACATCATAAACACCTGTTATTGTATACAGGATCTGTGTGTGTTGTGCTCTTGCCAACGTCTCACTGGTTAAAGGTCAAATATATCAAATAAAAAATGTAGTTGCTTTATTTTAAAATATATTTATTTTACCAGGATTTAATCAACACAAATTGCTCATTGACCATACTTTAATGGCTTGATATATAACGTAAAATGTCTGTTTCATATCAGTTGTGTACTCAATAGTAGGCTAGTTTGCTGATTCGGACACGGCCAGAAGTGAAGAATCACCAAGACAATACAGGAGGCCCATTTAGAATCAACAGTCTTATAACAAATTTATTAATTTAAAAATTTTTTATGAAAAAGAACAGAAACATGCACATCCAAAATCTCAACAGGTTCCAGAGAGAAAACAAATCATAATAGATAAAACAGTCCACACTCTCTGCTTCATCTCTTAAGAACTCAAGTCGACTCACCTTTGCAGAATGAGTG
The DNA here is from genome assembly GCF_018555375.3 of Anguilla rostrata. Taxonomy (NCBI): domain Eukaryota; kingdom Metazoa; phylum Chordata; class Actinopteri; order Anguilliformes; family Anguillidae; genus Anguilla; species Anguilla rostrata. The sequence goes on along the minus strand of NC_057933.1, from coordinate 74,465,936 downwards.
CTGTAGCAAAACCAGACAAAGGAAGGATAAGACGGTTTTCCTTAGGGCCCGCTGTTGAAAAATCAGAGAATACACTTGAACACCTGTCGAACTAGGAACATCCCACTAGGAAAGTGGAAGGTTTTTGTGAGCTCCGAGAAGTAAGTTTGACGTCACTCGACATGGCAGCGTTTGTGGTGAAATGTACTTAAGTTGCTTAAGTTTTTACACAAATGTGTCTTCGTCAGGTAGCTAGTTCTCGTGTAGATAACGTAATGTTAGCCTTCTGGCTAGCTACTTTCCTAACTGTCAATACCGTAACTGATTCTTTCAAGTCACTTGGCCCTGTGTATATAAGCATGCATTACATTACATTACATTACAGGCATTTGGCAGACGCTCTTATCCAGAGCGACGTACAACAAAGTGTATAACCATAACCAGGAACAAGTATGACGAAACCCCTAGAGAGAAGTACCGGTCCAAGTGCAGGAAACAACCGCATAGTTCAACTTGGACCCTGAAGGTTAAACTGATTAACACTAAACAGCGAGAACGGCAACAACGCAGTCTATGGAAGAAATACAAGCAGTAGTTAAGACAGATAAACTAAGTCACCTACGAAACAGCTGCTTAGTTACAACCCTAAGCTTACAGTCATTTACAGGGGGGAAGGGAGGGATGGGGAGAGGTGCAGCCTGAAGAGGTGAGTCTTCAGTCGTCGTTTGAAATGGGTCAGTGTCTCAGCTGTTCTGACCTCCACAGGGAGGTCATTCCACCATCGTGGGGCCAGAACAGACAGGAGACGTGTTCTGGAAAGTACATGCAGTACATGGACAGGCCAAACATGTGTGTGGATGGCTTTCTCACAGTCAAGATTGATTGAATATGGCGTCTATATGTCCAATTTGTATTGGTATGTATGCATTTCGCTGCCCAGCCTTTCTGTTGCGTGAATGATTGTATGTTTCTTGGTATAAATGTCTGTTCATAAATGTGAATGTAACATGCTGCGAGGGAAATGTCCCCATGGGGATAAAGAAGTTCTCTATGTATGTATGTACAATATGTATTTTACATGCAGTATTTATTGTACGTACCAAATATACAATCACTTGTACATTTACTCAAATTCAGTTCAGAAGCAAGTATAAACATATGTTTTCTGGAGAAATTACTTCCTGTAGTTACTCACCAGCAGTTTTCTACATTAATTTCAATGTATTCCATGAGACAATTCGAAATATTTGACATTTGGATCTGACACAAAGTTGTACATTCGCTAGTTAGTACACTCAGTATGTGCCTTGTGAGCTGACGGTGACCCTTCTAACCAATCGTGAGCTTGACATTCGTACCTTTAATGCTGATTTTAAATAGGTTAATATTAGCCTTCAATCACTCCCTTTTGCTGCACTCCACTGTCACTCGACACAGAGAGCTAACGCGTTAACTAATGTTACCAAAAGACAAAAGTTTGTTCAATTTATTAGCGTTATCCAAAGCTGAAAAGTTGAAGCGAACGATTACGGCATTTTTTTTTTTTGAAACGTTAACGTAGTGTTTTGTATAGCGACCTGGTTGAAACAGCTAATTTCTCCGATGCAGTTTACTGGCGGTTGATTTAATTAGCGGTATTAATGTGACGAGAAGCGCTTTGTCGTTTGAATGCATAGCACGCAATTGCTTGAAGAGTCGACACATTTTAGGCCTGACAGTTTAACTGTTACTTGTAAACCGTACTGTTATACTGTCGTTTATCAATAAAAAAATCTATTGCATAACTAGCTAGGTCGCATAGCCAGCTAGCTATGACCACGACGGTAGCTAGCTACGAACAATGATTAAATGTTAAACCGGCTTGCCATAGTTCGCTTCTGCTTTCCCATGTAGCCAAATGCAAGCTGACAAAAGTTATACTAACGTTATAGCTAATAACTTGCCTTATGTTGATGCATAAGGAGGCTGACTCGTGAACCAGCAAGCTAGTCAATGAGCCAGAAGGGTAGTTATTACGGCTACTATTTTTGCTAGCTAATTGAATAGGTAAAATCATTACCTTTCCGCTTGATTCCATCGTGGTTGATAGTCTACTGCCTCCTTTGAAACTGTCTCTTTGTGATTTAGAAGTGTTTTCCTTTCTACTCGGTCTCAAAACACTATTGCTGTGTTACTTTCCGTCGTTTTTATTGCTGAAAAACTGCTTTGAATTAGTATGCACGTCAACTAGCCAACGTAAATGGACCTTTAAATGCTAGCCAGTTACAACGGTGGCCAAAGTGCTAACGCTCAATGGAAACTGTCTGGAAATCCACAGTTCATCGTGTTGAGTTTCTCCAACGAGCCAGGCAACGTTGGTGATAAGTTAAGTCCTTTTCGTTTCTTTTGCCGGACAGCGAGTATCATCAACCGTGCCGCAGGTGGGAAAAAGGCGGGTATTATACTTGGGTGGGCTGTATTGTGATTGGCTGAAATTTGATACGGGTTTGCCAAATCTGTACTCTGATTGGCTGTGGTAGTAGTGACGATTACTATTTGGAGGTGTGTGAGAAGGCTTGCTTATGCTTATAGGACGGAGTGTAGCACAGTGATAAGGGTTTGCAAAATCTGCACTCTGATTGGCTGTGGTAGTAGTGACGATTACTATTTGGAGGTGTGTGAGAAGGCTTGCTTATGCTTATAGGACGGAGTGTAGCACAGTGGGTAAGGAACTGGGCTTGTAACCGAAAGGTCGCAGGTTAGATTCCCGGGTAGGGCACTGCCGTTGTACCCTTGAGCAAGGTACTTAACCGAAATTGTTTCAGTATATATCCAGCTGTATAAAAAGGATACAATGTAAAAGTTGTGTAAGTCGCTCTGGATAAGAGCGTCTGCTAAATGCCTGTAATGTAATGTTGGAGGGCAGCAATTCGCCGCCGTAGCGAAGAACGCGACGATACGTCAGACCTTCATGCTTTCTTTTTTAAAAATGTAATTATTTTATTTTGCCGCAGTCAAACTAGATTGCTGTTATGTTTTACACTGTTCGTTGTCGAATGTCTGTTTTTGTTGTTTTATTCATTTCAACACAGCTAATAAAGCCTCGTTCTCCCACGCAACACAGGCACGCACACACACACACACACACACACGAATAAATTAGGAACTCGTAAAGGAACATACGACACAGTAGAGTACAGCAGCGCTTTATGTTGTGTGCTGCAGGCTATAGAGCCATGTGCAATTTTTAGAACCGGGTAAAACATTTAAAATGTTGCCTTCATTTTTGATAAGGGATGTTTCACTAACAAAAATAAAACATTTGCAAACTTGCTTTGAAAATTTAGAGCGGGGACCTATCCAGACCAAAGCACATCCAAAAAAAAACGTAGTTAAAAAAAAAAATTAATTGGAGGAAATTAATTCCTGACTGTATTCATGTAATTAATTTGAAAACTAATGAAAAACAAATGCTGATAACCATTGCAGCACAGTGGCGAGGGCATGGCCCTAGTGGCTCATAGGAAAGAAGTTAGCATCCATGGATGGATCCAGAGTGACTGAAACACACACAAACCAACAAGCGCAATTCAAGTCAAATAAGATACTGCTAAAGCACTGTCCTGTGAAGGATATTTAATCTTAACACTTAAAGCCCGTAGACCTGAAGACTGACAGTCTCTCCCCTTTCCAAATAAAGCAAGATCAAAGAAGCCGGCTGGCTGCTCGGGGGGATGTATTTCTGCCAAAGAGGTTATGTTATTAGCAAGACCACGCACTGGGGGGGTGGGGGTTTTAGGGGCCCTGTCACGAAAGGGCCCAAGAGAATCGCAGAATTAACTTCATGCTTCAAGACTGGAAAAGGCAAAAAAAATAAATTAATTAAAGGAGATGAGGTCAATTTAAAAACAGCACTCTTGGGAATAAATATCACCTTGTGCTCAAATTGTTAAAATTCAAATTTTCCAGCAAATTATTTAATCTCCAAGTGTTTAAGTATAAACTGTTTTTGTAATATTTGCGGAAGTGGGGGGAGGGGGGGGGTTGACCACAATCAATGTGACCTCCTGGTATTCAATTCCAATAGTATTGATTTTTTTGGCTTGCTTAGAACATGTGATGCACAGGACATTACATAACATTTTCCCCGGCATATTCCATAGATGCCCTTTTAATCTAAAGTGAAATTGCAGCGTGAATAACTAGCAAAGATCTAACAAGAAGAGAGAGAGAGAGAGAGAGAGTCAGGGAGAGAGAGTGGGAGTGAGAGAGAGAGAAAGAGAGGGGAACGTGTGAAATGTGAGATGTTCATGGTCCAGTGTAAAAACTGTAGGACGGCTGAGTAGCATCAAAGCGCAGTCTCAGCTGAAACTCCTGACACACACAGAAGCCTTAGGCCCCTACGCCCACCGCTGAGTGAACAGTAGTGCAGCCGTGGGCGTAGGGGCCTAAGCACTGAGTGAACAGTAGTGCAGCCGTGGGCGTAGGGGCCTAAGCACTGAGTGAACAGTAGTGCAGCCGTGGGCGTAGGGGCCTAAGCACTGAGTGAACAGTAGTGCAGCCGTGGGCGTAGGGGCCTAAGCACTGAGTGAACAGTAGTGCAGCGGTGGGCGTAGGGGCCTAAGCGCTGAGTGAACAGTAGTGCAGCGGTGGGCGTAGGGGCCTAAGCGCTGAGTGAACAGTAGTGCAGCGGTGGACGTAGGGGCCTAAGCGTTAAGTGAACAGTAGTGCAGCGGTGGGCGTAGGGGCCTAAGCGTTAAGTGAACAGTAGTGCAGCGGTGGGCGTAGGGGCCTAAGCGCTGAGTGAACAGTAGTGCAGCGGTGGGCGTAGGGGCCTAAGCGCTGAGTGAACAGTAGTGCAGCGGTGGGCGTAGGGGCCTAAGCACTGAGTGAACAGTAGTGCAGCGGTGGGCGTAGGGGCCTAAGCGCTGAGTGAACAGTAGTGCAGCGGTGGGCGTAGGGGCCTAAGCGCTGAGTGAACAGTAGTGCAGAGGTGGGCGTAGGGGCCTAAGCGCTGAGTGAACAGTAGTGCAGCGGTGGACGTAGGGGCCTAAGTGTTAAGTGAACAGTAGTGCAGCGGTGGTCGTAGGGGCCTAAGCGCTGAGTGAACAGTAGTGCAGCCGTGGGCGTAGGGGCCTAAGCACTGAGTGAACAGTAGTGCAGCGGTGGGCGTAGGGGCCTAAGCACTGAGTGAACAGTAGTGCAGCGGTTGGCGTAGGGGCCTAAGCGCTGAGTGAACAGTAGTGCAGCGGTGGGCATAGGGGCCTAAGCGCTGAGTGAACAGTAGTGCAGCGGTGGACGTAGGGGCCTAAGCGTTAAGTGAACAGTAGTGCAGCGGTGGGCGTAGGGGCCTAAGCGTTAAGTGAACAGTAGTGCAGCGGTGGGCGTAGGGGCCTAAGCGCTGAGTGAACAGTAGTGCAGCGGTGGGCGTAGGGCCTAAGCACTGAGTGAACAGTAGTGCAGCGGTGGGCGTAGGGGCCTAAGCACTGAGTGAACAGTAGTGCAGCGGTGGGCGTAGGGGCCTAAGCACTGAGTGAACAGTAGTGCAGCGGTGGGCGTAGGGGCCTAAGCGCTGAGTGAACAGTAGTGCAGCGGTGGACGTAGGGGCCTAAGTGTTAAGTGAACAGTAGTGCAGCGGTGGGCGTAGGGGCCTAAGCGCTGAGTGAACAGTAGTGCAGCCGTGGGCGTAGGGGCCTAAGCACTGAGTGAACAGTAGTGCAGCGGTGGGCGTAGGGGCCTAAGCACTGAGTGAACAGTAGTGCAGCGGTGGGCGTAGGGGCCTAAGCACTGAGTGAACAGTAGTGCAGCGGTGGACGTAGGGGCCTAAGCGCTGAGTGAACAGTAGTGCAGCGGTGGGCGTAGGGGCCTAAGCGCTGAGTGAACAGTAGTGCAGCGGTGGACGTAGGGGCCTAAGCGCTGAGTGAACAGTAGTGCAGCGGTGGACGTAGGGGCCTAAGCGCTGAGTGAACAGTAGTGCATCGGTGGGCCTAGGGGCCTAAGCGCCTAGTGAACAGTAGTGCCCACTTAAATCCGTTGATTCGTCAAGTTGAAGGGCAAAGGAACTAGCCACTTTAAGCTTGTCCACAACCTGGTCAACAATATCAGCTGCCATGTAATCGATCCTTCGGAAAACGGTGTCGTTTGATAACGGTACATTCTTAAGTGTGTCTGCTGATTTTTTATCGAGCATGGTCTCTGCCAGCACAACTGCCGCGGGTAATATTAGCTCCTTGGCAATGGACTATGGCTTTTTAGGCCTCGCCACTAGTAAAGACACTGCATATGACGCTTCAAGTGCGTTGGTTGATGTTGTCTATTGCGGTTATGGTGGATCGGCAGCTGTAGACGTAAACCGAAACAGCACATAGTCTTCGTGAAACTGCCGGGTTTTGACTGTTTGCTCGATCCTTGCCTTTTTTTGAGGTCCGGAAGGATTTTTTGGAGTTTCGGGAGGATTTTTGCTGCTGCTTGCACGTTTTAGCCAGTTCTCCATTTTGTTCAACTACACAGCTAAGTAGCAGGTGAACTGACGTAGGCTACGCTGCTTGCAGGCGTGCAGATTTTCCTTCTTGCTTGCTACTGTAAATTACATTGATGCGGTCTCATACTAATTAAGGTTTTAACAGAGTTTCTAACTTTTGAAAAGAAAAACGCAGTCTGTTTTACCCTCCATAATGCAGTTGCTTTAGAAAATATATATAATTTTAAAAAAGACATTTTTTTTAAAATCAAAATTTTATTAATTTATGAAATCATCTCGCGACCTTCCCGCATACCCCCAGTTGAGAACCACTGTTGTAGAGTGTTAGAGTAAGTGCAGGCCCAGTTAATCTGTTGCCAACTGCCACTTGGTGGCGCTATATCTCCTTCAAGGCCATTTGACATATTGGCATGCAGCTTGCACTAATTTATTCAGGAGACCCTCCTTTCTGAAAGTTATTAAAAGAAAGTTGTCATGCCAAAAAAACATGGCTTCAGTAAGCCAATGAACATTCAATGGGCGTGCCTTACAAAAATGCTTATAAAAATGGTTTGACATAAAATGATGTAACTAGGAATATACATTGACTGGCACACACTGTCTACATTATTGGCCTAATCAAAACACGTGATGGTACTATAGAGCTCAATCAATGGGAAAATCATACTGTACATTTTCAATTATGTCCCTCTGTCGTAGCATTATGAGCATGTGCCCCTCTGATGTAGCATTATGAGCATGTCCCTCTAATGAAGCATTATGAGTGTGTGTCCCTCTGATGTAGCATTATGAGCACGTGTCCCTCTAATGAAGCATTATGAGTGTGTGTCCCTCTGATGTAGCATTATGAGCACGTGTCCCTCTAATGAAGCATTATGAGTGTGTGTCCCTCTAATGAAGCATTATGAGTGTGTGTCCCTCTGATGTAACTTAGCTCTGTAAATATACTCTTTTCTTTGTAGTGAACGCAGGACTCCCCGACAGGAATAGGCTACTCATTCCTACACAAAAACAGACCACTAAATTACAATAATGAAACCACACTAAAATAAGAAAAGAAAATATTCATATTGTATTGTTTCCACATAAGACTGAATGGTTTATGTGATATTGGGGAAACAATGAGTTTTTATTTATTTATTATAGTGTCAATAATAATTATTAATATTATGTATACAAAGCAACAAGCACACCTGAACCTTGTTTTTCTGGTCATCCCCCTCTTGCACCACTAGAGGGAAACCTTGTGCTCAACCTCCTCATCAAACCGCCAGCGAATTCAGCAAAACTCCTCAGAAACCAAAAAGATTTTTGTCTGGCCTGTGCCAAGAGATATGGCATTCGGCAGCAGCCAGAGTAAAGTCTTTGTGGAATTCAGAAAAATGCTCAAAAAAGCTGTAACTTTATAAGAAATTTAAGACCAACACCTTTCTTGCATAAACACAAAGGCTGTTATAAGGCCACCAAGTCTTCTCAAGGCTTCAGTCTTTTTTTCCCAATGGTTCCATGTCTTTTATTTCTCTCCTCTCCCTCTCCATCTCCATCTCTCACTTTCTCTGACTTTCTCTGACTTTCTTTTCCCCCCTTCTCTTGACACCTGCACTTAATATACCTCCCTCACAAATGGCCAAAGAGAGACTATGTCCCACAGTCCTGATTGGTCAGTCGGTCCATTGATCAAGGCGGTGGAGATAAGGACACTTGGTCTGTGCTTGCGGGCTGTGCGCCACCTGCTGGAGGAGAGAGGACAGAGAACTTTTCAGAGACCCACCCGGCAGCACAAACAGAAGAATTAAGCATCAGGGATTCTGAGTGTGAACCTATCTTAGAGTATATAATACGTGGAGACAGCGACCCATATAGAGACCTATGGGGAGCACATCAGAACCAGGAAGTACAATTTTTCACTTAACAGACATTCTCAGTTGTGTCCTTGGTCGTGTACAACGAGGATAGTGCAGACATAGGCTAAAACAAATAATACATAAAAAAATTCTTATCTTTAAAAAAATAAAAAAATAAAATAATAATAATAATAATAAAAATAATTTAAAAAAATAATAAGTGATTTTTCTTCCTAATATAATGCACAGAGTATCCATTATATTAGGAAGTATTTTATTTTTGCTGTCAAAAGTGAATGGTTCTTGGTCCCAGAACAGGTGTAAGGTAGCCGGGCTAACCCCAGATTCACCCCCAAACAGAACAGCGCAGGTAGAGCAGGTCTGTTTTATAAGTGTCTGCTCTGGGCTCACCTTCTCTTGAAATGATTAAACCCGAAAATCTAATTTCTGCTTTGCTTTTCTCTTCTAACTGTGGCACAGATGTCCTTGCTCAGGTAATCAGGGAAATGGAAACAAACTCTCAACCACTGTCTGAAAATTCTACCTTGGAAATGCAAAAAAAAAAAACAATAATAATATTGATTAAATAATGATATGCCAATAATGTACAGTTTATTATTCCTTTGTTCACAAATGCTATGAATAAATGAAATGCCTTAGAACTCGTGGCTTGTGTTTTTTTTTTTATAAGTGTGCAGTGTGTGTGAGAGAGAGGGCGAAAGAGTGATTAGGTCTGTCAGCGCCAGCATGATAAAACGAGGTGACGTTTTCACTTACAAGCTCTCAGGCAGGATTCAGTCCTTCAACCGGAGGTTTACCAGTCTGTCACTTTGTTAGGGCAGCACCATGACATAGCTATGCAAAGCGTAAAATATCATTAGCAAACCTGTCCGTGGTTTTAAAGAACACAGGCCAGTAAGCACAGACGAGGTCCCATTGGCTTTGCAATATTGTAGCCGGTTAACAATTGAACGTGCAGACGGTACGTCATAATACAGTGTATACGTTCGGGGAACGGCTGGTAGATATGGTGCAAAAGCAATAATTGAGAAGTAGTAGACAATTATTAGTGAGGGTAAAAGCAGGTTAAAGAAACACGTTCTTAGCTGGGCTTGAACCTAGGACCCTGTGATCCCAAGATTGTAACCTTACCCACTAGGCCACAGGCAGACTAGCTGTTTGTACAGAGAATGTTTCAGAGTAAAAAGGTATGGGTATTTTGCGTGTGTATGCAAGTTTTTCATTGGGTCGTGTAGGTGAAGATTTGGCGGGTGTCAGTGTCTCAGCTGTTCTGACCTCCACAGGGAGGTCATTCCACCATCGTGGGGCCAGAACAGACAGGAGACGTGTTCTGGAAGTGCAGGTGCGAAGAGGGGGAGGTGCTAGGCGTCCTGAGGTAGGGATCTGGCTGGCATGTAGGGTTTGAATATCTGGTGGAGGTGTGCTGGGGCTGATCCCTTGACTGCCTGGTATGCTAGGACCAATGTTTTAAATTTGATGCGAGCTATAACAGCCAGCCAGAAGAGAGTTGCAGTAGTCCAGGCGGGATAGAACCATTGCTTGGACCAGGAGCTGGGTTGAGTAGGTGGTGAGAAAGGGGCGGATTCTGCGGATGTTATACAGGAAAAATCTGCATGCCCGGCTTACTGCTGCGATGTTCTTGGAGAGGGACAGCCTGTTGTCCATCACCACTCCAAGATTCTTGGCACAGGGTGATGTCACTAAGGTGTCCCCTAGGGAAATGGAAAAGTCGAGGAAGGGGAGAGGATAGAGCAGGAATAAAGATTAGCTCCGTCTTTCCTGGGTTGAGCTTCAGGTGGTGATTGTCCATCCAGCTCTGTATGTCCCTCAGGCAAGCGAAGATGCGGGCAGGGACCTGTGTGTCCGATGGGGAGAAGGAGAGAAAGAGTTGCGTGTCGTCGGCATAGGAGTGATAGGACAAGCCATGGGCAGATATTACAGGGCCAAGGGATCTGGTGTACAAGGAGAAGTTTTTATGAAATCTGTCTGTTGAAATGGGGTCAGAATGTACAGAATTTAATGTTTTTAAGGGCTGAGTGTCTGTGGCTGTTGTGCTTATTTCTGTGGGGAACCCTGAAAAGTGCCAAACTCTCGGTGCTGTATAGGTATGGGGCATGCCCCCGCCAAGGCGTAACTTGGCGGGATGGCATATCTGCCATCCCAATGTATGACAATCCACACTGCACACTTTAATAATGACTATGAAAGTAGTCGGTTAGAGGTGTGACCTGTTGTGCAGAGGGAGCTCAAGGAGCTTTAAGTAACTGAGGTTGAGCAAAGTTCAGATGACACATGGCAGTTACACTTACTGTACTATAAAACCAAAATGCGATAAGTGACTGACTCACAACAGCAATATTGCATTTATTTAGCAGATCCAGAGTGACAATGTGGGAGAAACAAGAGTACTTTCCCCTGATTAACATGAGTAATATTGCCGGGTCTGCCCCAAGAACATGCCTAGGCCAGCGAATAAGCACACCAGAGTACCAAACTAAAAGTACAAATTCTGAGTAAATATGGACCACATTCATAACACACCCTGAATCTTAAAACCATAAAAATACCATTACCTTAGTTGATAAGGAAGGCTGGAGATTTCAGGGGTGGGGATGGGAGTGCAACCTAGACACAGACTGATGAGGTGGGATGGCTTTAGATTGTTTTGGAATGTAGCCGATGATTCTGCTTTCCCAACCACTCTGCGAAGTTTGTTCAGTGATTCTGCTTTTCCGACCACTTTGGTGAGTTTGATCCACCACTGAGGGGACCAGTAGAAACAGGAAGTTGGAGTGCGAGAAGAGAGCACACAGGAAGGGGAGACCTGGCCCTCTCGAAGTTGCAGAAAAGAGTGTGTGTAGGAGGTTAAATGCAAAAGAGGTTAAATGAATCTGGCTCACAGACCCAGAGGCTGTTAGTTAAATAACAAAGGTTGTCTTATAAGCTCATAACTGTAAAGGTTGTCAGTCAGATTGACTCTTGACACAGTTTGGTGAAAATAATGGTTAAAATAACTGACTAGCTGACTGACATGGATTTAATTATGCATTTGACAGAATTTTTTTATGTTTTTGTGAAGTGTCTTTATACTTTTTATTTTAAAAAGCAGTATATGAATAAAGCTAAATTGAAATAAGAAGGGTAGATTTTTTAATTTGGCCTAGATTGGGAACTAACTTGAAAATGACGACTATTCACATTAGGCTTAATACTTTGAGACCAGGCCAGATTTATCTGTCCAGTATAACCACACCATTTTTAAAAAAAATGTTTTTTTTAAGCCAATTGCCAAATTTTATGCAGTTTCTATCAGGCAAGTCAGACAAAATTCAGTTTCAACATTAAAAAGGCACATAAATTCATGTTAATGTAGTTAGTATGAATGATGTCCATTTGGATAAATTGAACACACAGAACAGTGGACTATTTGTATTGTCTAATAAGCAAAGTAAAACTGAAAAGATTTGAACTGCATAAACTGTTTATTGGAAAATCAATAATATTTAACAGCAACATTATTCATGGACATTAAGTGCAGTTAAAAAAAAAAAACATTTGCTGTTTTAAAATGTGTATCTTTACAAATTGGCAATAAATACAGTTCAAAAAAATATTCCAAAATATCTGTCAATTTCAAGAAACTATTACATATAAATTTTAGATAGCAATACAAAAACATCAGTTGGTGACTGGAAACGTTAACGATACAAAACTGCATATAAGACATTTTTGCAGTATCACAAGTTCAAATCCAAGATGGAATCCTAAAAGGAACCTGCCTTTGAGAGGTATAACAAAATGTGCCGACAGCATTAGAATCGGTTTATTAATGCACATTAAAGCGTAAATGTTACCCACAAATTCTCTCGCATATGTTTTCAATATACAAGTATGCAAAAAAATAATAATTATAAAATAAAATAATGAGGTGTGCAACAAATAGCTTTTCTGTTGTGTCAGCAAGCTCCTGGCTTGGAGATAAAACACATAATCAACAGTATGCCCACTTTAATCTAATACCTATCCACTCGGTTCAGTGGGAATAACTCAAACCCGTTTGTAAGATGGACCGGCCAGTGTAAACGGAACAATCATAAAGCACTAAAATGAAAGTTAACTTGTTCGGTTGAACTCTTTAAGGTATAACATCACAAATATGAGATTACAAAAAAAATGTACCTAAGTACTTAATTTACATAAATGTACTTCGTTACTGTCCACCCCTGCTAGGGAGGTGTGGACCGCAGCGGGTGACACCATCAGAGGGGGGTGACACCAAAATGACTGGCAATAATTTTTTGTGCAGTGTTTTGCGCAGCGACGGGTTGAAACAGCTAGTTTCTCCGATGCAGTTTACTGCCGGTTGGTTTAATTAGCGGTATTAATGTGACGAGAAGCGCTTTGTCGTTTGACTGCATAACACGCAATTCCTTGTGCCCACTCACACCAGCATTTCTTTTTTTTTTTTGCCTCAGATTTGACATCAAACCATTTTTTTCTACTTCATCAGTTGTGCGACCTTCTCTGGATACAGCGTTCACTGAACAAGTAATAGCATCCCATGCATCTTTTTTTTTGTTTGTTATTTTATATCCACTACTGTCGCTACTAAATATGACAAGTCGTTTGCTGTTCACTACCTGCAGCAGTACCTCCACTTCAGAACTACTGAAGTTTTTCTTACGTTTGGAGTCCGGTGCTGCACCGTCTTTAGATTTTCATTTGGGCATTCTTGACTTCTCTCTTAACTTTTCTTTTCAATTCCTGTGTGTGATTTCTGTGTGTGCACACGGCCCTGCAGTCTCATGCCCTTTTATGGGAATTGTCGTGAATCTGAGGTAGACTTTTCTTAGGACCTTTCTCAAGAACAAATTTGAGAAAGATATTGGTGAATGAGGCTCAATGTTCTTAACTGAACATTCTAATGCTGCTGTAACAAGAAGTACTGGTAACTGAAATCAATGGAGTTCTAGAACACTTCCATGGAATGTTGAAGAAAAAAAGCCAAAAACCTTCTCTTCAAAGGGTTAAAGTTCAGCAGTTCAATAAAGTACAGTTGCTCCGTTCTTTAGTTTCTGTTCCTGTTCACTGCTTTGGGGAGCCGTTTTCAGGGAGGTATTTTCTTCCCTAGTGGCTGTACTATCGGGTCCACGGAAACAGCGTCTCTTCTTCAAGAACAGGATGATTCCCAGAATTCCCAGGACTGTTAAAATGGCCACAGGCAGGAGAGCATACAGAGCCGACCTTGACTCATCACGCAGGACAATGGCAGCTTCTGAAAGAAAAAACAGGCCATAGGTCATTCAGTCTCATTAGCACATCCAATGCTGCTCACTGTCTCCGTGCAACCACAATATTATACTGACCACCGTCTCCTAGCAGCCACAATACTATACTATACTCCCTCCCCGGGTGTATTTTTACCTTCCAGCAGGCTGAACTCCCTCCTGATCTCCTGGTGCAGGTCCTCGTTCCACAGGAGGAAGGTGAGGGTGGAGTTGGCCCCCCTCTCCTGGGTCAGGGAGCTGGACACCACGTAGAGCCCCTGCGTGTCCGTCAGGAGCTGCGTCTGCGTTCCGGTAGAGAGCTCCGCCCCCCTGGCGTCCAGCCAGCGCACCTTTGGGGCGGGGTACCCCCGTGATGTCAGCTTCAGCTCCACGCTTTGGGGGGAAATCCTCACCTGCGGGTGGGGCTCCGTGTAGAATGCTGAGAAAGGAGAGAAAAACAGCTGAGTTACCGCCTAGCTACGAAACCACACCCATTACACACACCTGTTTGGCACCCCCGGACAGGAGTCTACCTGCAATTTTCACAGGGAAGGATTTCTTCTGGCTGCCGGTCAGTGTTCTGACAGAGCAGGAGTACTCCCCCGCATCCTCAGGAGTGGTACGATCCAGGCGGAGGGAGGCGTTTCCCCACTCTAGCTCCGAATGATACAGGCTGGTACGGTTGGCATAGCGACGGCTCTGCAGGTCCAGCTGGTCACGGCTGTGGTAGAAGCTGTGGACCACCTCCAGGTGCCGTCGCCAGGTGATGACACTGCTGCCCAGGTCAAAGGCCCCATTCACAGGGAAGGTGCAGCTCAGGACCGTGCTGTGCCCATGAATGGCCACTAGAGGCGCACTGGGCACCTTTATCTCAAATTCAGCTGAAGGGGGAAGAGGTCACACTTTAATAGTCACATTAATGTTTTAACTATGAGCATTCTTTATTTGAATCTTACATCATAGACACCTGTTATTGTATACAGGTTCTGTGCATGTTGCGCTCTTGCCAACGTCTCACTGGTTAAAGGTCAAATATATCAAAATGTAGTTGCTTTATTTTAAAATATATATTTATTTTACAGGGATTTAATCAACACGAATTGCTCATTGACCATACTTTAATGGCTTGACATATAACATAAAATGTCTGTTTCATATCAGTTGTGTACTCAATATTAGGCTAGTTTGCTGATTCGGACACGGCCAGAAGTGAAGAATCATCAAGACAATACAGGAGGCCCATTTAAAATCAACAGTCTTATAACAAATTTATTAATTTAAAAATTTTTTATGAAAAAGAACAGAAACATGCACATCCAAAATCTCAACAGGTTCCAGAGAGAAAACAAATCATAATAGAAAACAGTCCACACTCTCTGCTTCATCTCTTATGAACTCAAGTCGACTCACCTTTGCAGAATGAGTGCTGTAGCAAAACCAGACAAAGGAAGGATAAGACTGTTTTCCTTAGGGCCCGCTGTTGAAAAATCAGAGAATACACCTGAACACCTGTCGAACTAGGAACATCCCACTAGGAAAGTGGAAGGTTTTTGTGAGCTCCAAGAAGTAAGTTTGACGTCACTCGACATGGCAGCGTTTGTGGTGAAATGTACTTAAGTTGCTCCGCGCACAAATAAGTCACTTCATTGTTAATTTAGGTCGTACTCATTAGCGCAGGTGATTGTGATGTTAAACGTTACTTCGCAGTTTACTTTTTAAAAAAAAAAGTTTTTACACAAATGTGTCTTCGTCAGGTAGCTAGTTCTCGTGTAGATAACGTAATGTTAGCCTTCTGGCTAGCTACTTTCCTAACTGTCAGTACCGTAACTGATTCTTTCAAGTCACTTGGCCCTGTGTATATAAGCATGCATTACATTACATTACAGGCATTTGGCAGACGCTCTTATCCAGAGCGACGTACAACAAAGTGTATAACCATAACCAGGAACAAGTATGACGAAACCCCTAGAGAGAAGTACCGGTCCAAGTGCAGGGAACAACCGCATAGTTCAGCTTGGACCCTTAAGGTTAAACTGATTAACACTAAACAGCGAGAACGGCAACAACGCAGTCTATGGAAGAAATACAAGCAGTAGTTAAGACAGATAAACTAAGTCACCTACGAAACAGCTGCTTAGTTACAACCCTAAGCTTACAGTCATTTACAGGGGGGAAGGGAGGGATGGGGAGAGGTGCAGCCTGAAAAGGTGAGTCTTCAGTCGTCGTTTGAAATGGGTCAGTGTCTCAGCTGTTCTGACCTCCACAGGGAGGTCATTCCACCATCGTGGGGCCAGAACAGACAGGAGACTGGAAAACTGGAGTTCTGGAAAGTACATGCAGTACATGGACAGGCCAAACATGTGTGTGGATGGCTTTCTCACAGTCAAGATTGATTGAATATGGTGTCTATATGTCCAATTTGTATTGGTATGTATGTATTTCGCTGCCCAGCCTTTCTGTTGCGTGAATGATTGTATGTTTCTTGGTATAAATGTCTGTTCATAAATGTGAATGTAACATGCTGCGAGGGAAATGTCCCCATGGGGATAAAGAAGTTCTCTATGTATGTATGTACAATATGTATTTTACATGCAGTATTTATTGTACATAGCAAATATACAATCACTTGTACATTTACTCAAATTCAGTTCAGAAGCAAGTATAAACATATGTTTTCTGGAGAAATTACTTCCTGTAGTTACTCACCAGCAGTTTTCTACATTAATTTCAATGTGTTCCATGAGACAATTCGAAATATTTGACACTTGGATCTGACACAAAGTTGTACATTCGCTAGTTAGTACACTCAGTATGTGCCTTGTGAGTATGTGAGCTTGACATTCTTACCTTTAATGCTGATTTTAAATAGGTTAATATTAGCCTTCAATCACTCCCTTTCGCTGCACTCCACTGTCACGCGACACAGAGAGCTAACGCGTTAACTAATGTTACCTGAAGACAAAAGTTTGTTCACTTTATTAGCGTTATCCAAAGCTGAAAAGTTGGAGAACGATTACGGCATTTTTTTTTTTTTTTTTAAACGTTAACGTAGTGTTTTGTATAGCGACCTGGTTGAAACAGCTAATTTCTCCGATGCAGTTTACTGGCGGTTGATTTAATTAGCGGTTTTAATGTGACGAGAAGCGCTTTGTCGTTTGAATGCATAACACGCAATTGCTTGAAGAGTCGACACATTTTAGGCCTGACAGTTTAACTGTTACTTGTAAACCGTACTGTTATACTGTCGTTTATCAATAAAAAAAATCTATTGCATATATTGCTGGTGCTCCTTACATTTTGGTGGGTGCTCCTAACTTTTTGAAGTTGGGAGCACCAGTGCTACGAAGTAAAAAAAGTTAGTTTCGAGCCCTGATATATTATTGAAGCTGCACTTCCCTGGCATATTGTCGGCACAGTAGGGCCTACGTTTACTAACTGCTACATTAGCAGAAGGGTGCCTGTTGGGCGTGCCTGTAAACAGACTGAGCCAGACAGAATTAACTTCTCTCCCCACCAAAATACCGCGAAGGTTACGTGCCACGTGTTACGTTTATGATTGGATTAATTAGTAATTATATTTGATGCAACTTTAGCTATATTTCCATTACTTTTCAAAAAAATATTATTTTCCATAACTTTTCCAGGGCCTGGAAATTGCACTTTAAATTTCAATTACTTTTCCAGGTTTTTCATGACCGTACGAACCCTGTGCGTAACTTGGCATTTTTGTACGTTGAAAACGTGTTTTTTTTTATGAGATATTTCTTTTTGCAAAGCGTTTTATTATGAGAGTGAGAAATGCGAAGTGACCCTGTAAGAAACGGTTGTGGATTATGGCTATCCTTGTGTGAATTTGTACAGTCTGATGAGCGTGATACCGTTTAGCAGTTTCGGTTTGCAGTGGCTGGGAGTCACAGTGTGACAAAGTGTAGCCGCATCGTAATCGCAAACGAACTAGCTAGGTCGCATAGCCAGCTAGCTATGACCACGACGGTAGCTAGCTACGAATAATGATTAAATGTTAAACCGGCTTGCCATAGTTCGCTTCTGCTTTCCCATGTAGCCAAATGCAAGCGGACAAAAGTTATACTAACGTTATAGCTAATAACTTGCCTTATGTTGATGCATAAGGAGGCTGACTCGTGAACCAGCAAGCTAGTCAATGAGCCAGAAGGGTAGTTATTACGGCTACTATTTTTGCCAATTAGGGATAGCTAATTGAATAGGTAAAATCATTACCTTTCTGCTTGATTCCATCGTGGTTGATAGTCTACTGCCTCCTTTGAAACTGTCTCTCTGTGATTTAGAAGTGTTTTCCTTTCTACTCAGTCTCAAAACACTATTGCTGTGTTACTTTCCGTCGTTTTTATTGCTGAAAAACTGCTTTGAATTAGCATGCACGTCAGCTAGCCAACGTAAATGGACCTTTAAATGCTAGCCAGTTACAACGGTGGCCAAAGTGCTAACGCTCAATGGAAACTGTCTGGAAATCCACAGTTCATCGTGTTGAGTTTCTCCAACGAGCCAGGCAACGTTGGTGATAAGTTAAGTCCTTTTTGTTTCTTTTGCCGGACAGCGAGTATCATCAACTTTGTTCCAGGTGGAAATAAGCCGGCTATTATACTTGGATGGTCTCCATTGTGATTGGCTGAAATTTAATAGGTTTGCAAAATCTGCACTCTGATTGGCTGTGGTAGTAGTGACGATTACTATTTGGAGGTGTGTGAGAAGGCTTGCTTATGTTGGAGGGCAGCAATTTGCCGCCGTAGCGAAGAACGCGACGATACGCCAGACCTTCATTGAAACCGGGGTGTGGTGCATGCTACCCACAGTTAAATTAAAATCTTTCTTTTTTTTAAATGTAATTATTTTATTTTGCCGCAGTCAAACTAGATTGCTGTTATGTTTTACACTGTTCGTTGTCGAATGTCTGTTTTTGTTGTTTTATTCATTTCAACACAGCTATTAAAGCCCCGTTCTCCCACGCAACACAGGCACGCACACACACACACACACACACACACACACACACACACACCGCACCGCACACACACACACCGCACACACACACACACACACACACACACCTCCCAGATGAACGCTGCCGTAAACCCGAGAGACTTTGCAGAGCAGAAAATGTCGGGAGACTGAAGTTGTGAGCGCCCTAAAACTCAAGCTCGCTTCGCCTCCACGCGCGATTACAGCGCGTTTCAGCGCACGCTGGCCTTGAACAAGGCGCAGCATCGATGTGAATCATCCGCAGGACTGTCAAAAATACTGCCCTTCGGGGCCTCTAGTGGCGCAGCCTGTAGAGCGCTAACCACACGCTCAATGCCAGCCGTGACGTCGGCTGCTCGAAACCGACCGCCAACCTTTGCCGTACATCTCTCCCTCTCTCTCCTCCTAATTCTTCCTGTCTCTCTACACTGTTCTATCAAATAAAGGAAAAGCCCAAAAAAACATATTAAAAAATACTGCCCTTTGACTCACATGTGGTGAACAAAATCATGTGCTTCACAATTTCCTGCCACAGAATGCATTGTCAGCCCTAATAACCACAACACTGATACTGTCATTACTGAACAAATTGCACCAGTGCACATGTGATTTAAAAGCAATCGGGTCAAAAATTATGTATTTATTGTTTATAAGTTGTGAAACATCTTGCCTACACTCAATGGTTCTTTTAAAAAAAAATTTTTTTTATCTGATTATTAATTTGAGTAGAATCACATATATACTTGAATACATGTTATAGTGTTACTGTAATTGCACTTAAAAAAACACCAAAGATGAGAAATAAAGTCATAACATAAAAAACAAAATTGCAGGCTTTCTTGTAAACAAAGCTTAGAAACCTGTGTAGTGGAGTATAGTTCTGTTCATAGTATATAGTTTAGTTTCTGGGGAAATATGATTATAGCTGGTCATTTGACCTCTGTAGCTGGTCATTTGACCTCTGTTGTGGTCATTCTAGTAGGTACCAAGAGGCCAGCTGTCGGTTCTCAACCTCAGCACCAGATGTAATTTTGGACCCCTGCTGATATCTATCATTTTTGCTCAAAAAGCCAGTTTCCCCGTTGGGCTCCATTCATTTTTGACAGCAAAAATAAAATACTTCCTAATATAATGGATACTCTGTGCATTATATTAGGAAGGAAAATCACTTATTATTTTTTAAATTATTTTTTTATTATTATTTATTTATTTATTTTTTAAAAGATAAGATTTTTTAATGTATTATTTATTTTAGCCTATGTCTGCACTATCCTCGTTGTACATGTGATTTAGGCATGTGACCAAGGACACAACTGAGATTGTCTGTTAAGTGAAAAATTGTACTTCCTTGTTCTGATGTGCTCCCCATAGGTCTCTATATGGGTCGCTGTCTCCACATATTATATACTCTAAGATAGATTCACACTCAGAATCCCTGATGCTTAATTCTTCTGTTTGTGCTGCCGGTGGGTCTCTGAAAAGTTCTCTGTCCTCTCTCCTCCAGCAGGTGGCGCACAGCCCGCAAGCACAGACCAAGTGACCTTATCGCCACCGCCTTGATCAATGGACCGACTGACCAATCAGGACTGTGGGACATAGTCTCTCATTGGCCATTTGTGAGGGAGGTGAATTAAGTGCAGGTGTCAAGAGAAGGGGGAAAAAAGAAAGTCAGAGAAAGTGAGAGATGGAGATGGAGAGGGAGAGGAGAGAAAAGAAAGAAAAGACATGGAACCATTGGGAAAAAAAGACTGAAGCCTTGAGAAGACTTGGTGGCCTTATAACAGCCTTTGTGTTTATGCAAGAAAGGTGTTGGTCTTTAATTTCTTATTAAGTTACAGCTTTTTTGAGCATTTTTCTGAATTCCAGAAAGACATTACTCTGGCTGCTGCCGAATGCCATGTCTCCTGGCACAGGGTGGACAAAAAACATTTGTTTCTGAGGAGTTTTGCTGAATTCACTGGCAGTTTGGTGAGGCGGTTGCACACAAGGTTTCTCTCTAGTGGTGCAAGAGGAGGATGACCACCAAGACATGGTTCAGGTGTGCTTGTTGCTTTGTATTCATAAAAAACTGGACACTATATCACTTAAAATATGCACTATTCTTTCATCTAGTTGTTCTGTTAATCATCAAAATCATCACTGTCGTCACAATTAAACTAATTGTTTCCTGTATATCACATAAGCCATCCAATCCAATATGGAAACACAAATATGAGTATTTTCTTTTCTTATTTTTAGTGTGGTTTCATCATTGTAATTTAGTGGTCTGTTTTTGTGTAGGAATGAGTAGCCTATTCCGGCCGGGGAGTCCTGCATTCACTACAAAGAAAAGAGTATATTTACAGAGCTAAGCTACAACAGCACTTTGTGCGGTAAATGAGCCGCACCTTGTTTTTTATGGTTGTTTTTTTTTATTTTTTATTTTAATATTCCTTAAGATAGCATTATGGCACAGCCATTTTTGAGACCTGTATTATGTTAAATGTGGGCTGGAACTGCTGTTCATCTTAACTGCTGCGGGGAGTGGGGGGGTGGGGGGGGGGATGCATGGCTTTTAAACTCTGTTCCCCTTCAGAGCTCATGCAGTACATACACACCTGCTCTACAGGGCCTGTTACACTGTCTGATTCGAAACCACCACGGTTTTTTCTGTGTGCACCTGATGTCATGTCTCGAACCCGTCTCCCTGAACAGGTGCCCCCTCTCCCATTTTCCCCACAGACTCTCGTTAAAAGACGGTTTGCTCCCTGAAGAGGTTGGTGTTACAGGCAGACATAAACTTAACATGAAAAAGTATTTTTTTTAAATCAGATCATAAATTTCATTTACCTTTGTTTCCTGTTGGTAAAATACCGTTTTCTTCTCTCGTACTAAGTAACATATGGTTATATGTATGCGGTGTCCTTTATGTAATTTTTTTTTTGATAATCGTTTTCTTCTTGTAAATTTAAAATGAATAGACAACAGTGTTGCTCAGTTCAGAGGGCGTGGTCACAGGACACATGGGCGGACCGAAGGTGGACAGGAGAGCTGTTGATATATAGCCACACCCCCTTCATGTGAGGTGTATTTTAGCCACACAAGACTAACCTTGCCCACTAGGCCACAGGCAGACTAGCTGTTTAAACTGGACATGTTTCAGAGTAAAAAGGTATGGGTATTTTGCGTGTGTATGCAAGTTTTTGATTGGGTCGTGTAGGTGAAGATTTGGCTGGTGTCGGTAAAATGTCCAATGGGGAGACATTTTGTTTGTGGGATAGGTTGCAGGAAAAATAAGAATGAGAAAAAGGAGAAAACGCAAAATCCCCTTAGTTTGGGGCTTTATTGTGTGGACATGTGAAGTTGTTTATGAATTCTGTCTGTTGAAATGGGGTGAGAATGTACAGAATTTAAAGTTTTTAAAGGCTGAGTGTCTGTGGCTGTTGTGGTTATTTCTGTGGGGAACCCTGAAAAGTGCCAAACTCTCTGTGCTGTATAGGTATGGTGCATGCCCCCGCCAAGGCGTAACGTGTGGTTTTATCATATGGAAGGAAAAAAAATTTCATCTCCAACTGTATGCATGCTTTTGGTACATGAAAACATGGAAGGTAGCATTCCCTTAAAACAAACTTCCCCCATGACAGATCTTGTGGTCTCATTTAGAGTTTTTTAATGCAAAGGAAGTGGTGGCAGGATGTTTCAGGAGTCTTACAGGAAGTGGGGAAATTTTCAGGAGCTTTACAGGAAGCAGGAAGTGGTGGCAGCATGACACAGTGGTTGGTCAGTGTCATTCTGTGTCATGCAGTATCACGTGTCACGTAGTGTCATGCTGAATACTGGGCTAGTCACCTGGCTTTTCCTGTCAAGTTATTTATATTAAGCACAAGGAAGACACCCTTAATGTTTTTGATAAAAATGACTTGAGAAGATTCAAATTGTAAAGCGGTTTACAAAAGTGTGCTCCTCATCAGACCTCGAAATTAAAACGGACTGTTGACTGTGCTGACAGGGAGTCAGCAAGTGTGAAACTTACCAGAGTCTGTAAGATGGACCAGCCAGTGTAAATAAAACAATCATAAAGCACTAAAATGCAAGTTAACTTGTTCCTTTTAACTCTTTAAGGTGTAACATCACAAATATGAGATTACAATGGGCCTCATTCATCGACCGTTCATAAGAAGGATTCTCTTCTTAAAACCCACTTACACAGTTTTCACAAAGATTCTGACATTCACCCATGTTTTCTTATTTGGGGTTTGTTCTTAGGTAAGAACAGAATCTACACACACTCAAGAGCACACTTGAGTGCTGACATGTTTGTGCAAAATAATTGGTTCTTGCGTTTTCTTCAATTCTACAGTTGTATAATATTATAGGATTTAAATTACAATAATATTTTCATCATTTATTATATTTTTTAATAATTATTTTCATTATTTTACAAAGCATTAAGGTGCCAGGTTCCACCTCAGAGGGTGGTTGCCTCAGCGGGAGTTCATCTGTAAATAAATGATAAAAATCAAACCATTGTAGTGACCTTTTATTTTGGGGGGTTTCAATTATGCAATGTTTGGTCTATACTGCAAAAGCAAATGTTTAAATTGTGAATACAAACTAAGCACTTGGGTAACACTTTTGGACATGTTGAAGAAGAGAACACTTATTCAGAGGCGTCACTAGGGAGGTGTGGACCGCACTGGGTGACACCATCAAAGGGGGGTGATACCAAAATGACTGGCAATACATTTTTTGTGCAGTGTTTTGTGCAGCGACGGGTTGAAACAGCTAGTTTCTCGGATGCAGTTTACTGCCGATTGATTTAATTAGCGGTATTAATGTGACGAGAAGCGCTTTGTCGTTTGAATGCATAACACGCAATTCCTTGTGCCCACTCGCACCAGCATTTTTTTTTTTTTGCCTCAGATTTGACATCAAACCATTTTTTTCTACTTCATCAGTTGTGCAACCTTCTTCGGATACAGCATTCACTGAACAAGTAATAGCATCCCATGCATCTTTTTTTTTTTTGTTATTTTATATCCACTACTGACGCTACTAAATATGACAAGTCGTTTGCTATTCACTTCCTGCAGCAATACCTCCACTTCAGAACTATTGAAGTTTTTCTTACGTTTTGGAGTCCGGTGCTCCACCGTCTTTAGATTTTCGTTTGGGCATTCTTGACTTCTCTCTTAACTTTTCTTTTCAATTCTGGTGTGTGATTTCTGTGTGTGCACACGGCCCTGCAGTCTCATGCCCTTTTATGGGAACTGGTAGGGCTTTTACCTATGCTAATTAGGAAGAACTGGCATGCGCTTTCAGTTTACGAGGACAATGGGATTCATCATTATAAGAACAAGGTTGCGAACAATTCTGCGGATTAAGAACACGTCATGAATCTGACGTAGACTTTTCTTAGGACCTTTCTCAAGAACAAATTTTTAAAAAAACTTAGGAAGATATTGGTGAATGAGGCCCAATGTTCTTAACTGAACATTCTAATACTGATGTAACAAGCAGTACTGGTAACTGAAATCAATGGCGTTCTAGAACACTTCCATGGAATATTGAAGAAAAGAACCACTGCCAAAAACCTTCTCTTCAAAGGGTTAACGTTCAGCAGTTCAATAAAGTAAAGTGGCTCCGTTCTTTAGTTTCCATTCCTGTTCACTGCTTTGGGGAGCCGTTTTCAGGGAGGTATTTTCTTCCCTAGTGGCTGTACTATCGGGTCCAGGGAAACAGCGGCTCTTCTTCAAGGACAGGATGATTCCCAGAATTCCCAGGACTGTTAAAATGGCCACAGGCAGGAGAGCATACAGAGCCGACCTCGACTCATCACGCTGGACAATGGCAGCTTCCGAAAGAAAAAACAGGCCATAGGTCATTCAGTCTCATTAACACTGCACATCCAATGCCGCTCACTGTCTCCTAGCAACCACAATATTATACTGCCCACTGTCTCCTAGCAGCCACAATATTATACTGACTACTGTCTCCTAGCAGCCACAATATTATATTGACTACTGTCTCCTAGCAGCCACAATATTATACTGACCACTGTCTCCTAGCAGCCACAATA
Source organism: Anguilla rostrata (assembly GCF_018555375.3). Lineage (NCBI taxonomy): Eukaryota > Metazoa > Chordata > Actinopteri > Anguilliformes > Anguillidae > Anguilla > Anguilla rostrata. The sequence goes on along the minus strand of NC_057933.1, from coordinate 74,441,309 downwards.
TTATACTGTACTCCCTCCCCAGGTGTATTTTTACCTGCCAGCAGGCTGAACTCCCTCCTGATCTCCTGGTGCAGGTCCTCGTTCCACAGGACGAAGGTGAGGGTGGAGTTGGCCCCCCTCTCCTGGGTCAGGGAGCTGGACACCACGTAGAGCCCCTGCGTGTCCGTCAGGAGCTGCGTCTGCGTTCCGTTAGAGAGCTCCACCCCCGTGGCGTCCAGCCAGCGCACCTTTGGGGCGGGGTACCCCCGTGATGTCAGCTTCAGCTCCACGCTTTGGGGGGAAATGCTCACCTGCAGGTGGGGCTCCGTGTAGGATGCTGAGAAAGGAGAGAAAAACAGTTACCGCCTCGCTACGAAACCACACCCACTACACACACCATGTTTGACACCCCCGGACAGGAGTCTACCTGCAATTTTCACACGGCAGGATTTCCTCTGGCTGCCGGTCAGTGTGATGACACAGCAGGAGTACTCCCCCGCATCCTCAGGAGTGGTACGATCCAGCCGGAGGGAGGCGTTTCCCCGCTCTAGCTCCGAATGGTACAGGCTGGTACGGTTGGCATAGCGACGGCTCTGCAGGCTCAGCTCGTCACGGCTGTGGTAGAAGCTGTGGACCACCTCCAGGTGCCGTCGCCAGGTGATGACGCTGCTGCCCAGGTCAAAGGCCCCGTTCACGGGGAAGGTGCAGCTCAGGACCGTGCTGTGCCCATGAATGGCCACTAGAGGCAGACTGGGCACCTTTATCTCAAATTCACCTGAAGGGGGAAGAGGTCACACTTTAATAGTCACATTAATGTTTTAACTATGAGCATTCTTTATTTGTATCTTACATCATAGACACCTGTTATTGTATACAGGTTCTGTGCGTGTTGCACTCTTGCCAACGTCTCACTGGTTAAAGGTCAAATATATCAAATAAGAAATGTAGTTGCTTTATTTTAAAACATATCTATTTTACCAGGATTTAATCAACACAAATTGCTCATTGACCATACTTTAATGGCTTGACATATAACGTAAAATGTCTGTTTCATATCAGTTGTGTACTCAATAGTAGGCTAGTTTGCTGATTCGGACACGGCCAGAAGTGAAGAATCACCAAGACAATACAGGAGGCCCATTTAGAATCAACAGTCAAAATTAAAATTTATTAAAAAATTTTTTATGAAAAAAAAACAGAAACATGCACATCCAAAATCGCAACAGGTTCCAGAGAGAAAACAAATCATAATAGATGAAACAGTCCACACTCTCTGCTTCATCTCTTATGAACTCAAGTCGACTCACCTTTGCAGAATGAGTGCTGTAGCAAAACCGGACAAAGGACGGATAAGACTGTTTTCCCTAGGGCCCTCTGTTGAAAAATCAGAGAATACACCTGAACACCTGTCGAACTAGGAACATCCCACTAGGAAAGTGGAAGGTTTTTGTGAGCTCCGAGAATTCACTCGACATGGCAGCGTTTGTGGTGAAATGTACTTAAGTTGCTCCGCACACAAATAAGTCACTTCATTGTTAATTTAGGTTGTACTCATTAGCGCGGGTGATTGTGATGTTAAACGATACTTCGCAGTTTACTTTAAAAAAAAAAAAGTTTTTACACAAATGTGTCTTCGTCAGGTAGCTAGTTCTCGTGTAGATAACGTAATGTTAGCCTTCTGGCTAGCTACTTTCCTAACTGTCAATACCGTAACTGATTCTTTCAAGTCACTTGGCCCTGTGTATATAAGCATGCATTACATTACATTACAGGCATTTGGCAGACGCTCTTATCCAGAGCGACGTACAACAAAGTGTATAACCATAACCAGGAACAAGTATGACGAAACCCCTAGAGAGAAGTACCAGTCCAAGTGCAGGGAACAACCGCATAGTTCAGCTTGGACCCTTAAGGTTAAACTGATTAACACTAAACAGCGAGAACGGCAACAACGCAGTCTATGGAAGAAATACAAGCAGTAGTTAAGACAGATAAACTAAGTCACCTACGAAACAGCTGCTTAGTTACAACCCTAAGCTTACAGTCATTTACAGGGGGGAAGGGAGGGATGGGGAGAGGTGCAGCCTGAAAAGGTGAGTCTTCAGTCGTCGTTTGAAATGGGTCAGTGTCTCAGCTGTTCTGACCTCCACAGGGAGGTCATTCCACCATCGTGGGGCCAGAACAGACAGGAGACTGGAAAACTGGAGTTCTGGAAAGTACATGCAGTACATGGACAGGCCAAACATGTGTGTGGATGGCTTTCTCACAGTCAAGATTGATTGAATATGGTGTCTATATGTCCAATTTGTATTGGTATGTATGTATTTCGCTGCCCAGCCTTTCTGTTGCGTGAATGATTGTATGTTTCTTGGTATAAATGTCTGTTCATAAATGTGAATGTAACATGCTGCGAGGGAAATGTCCCCATGGGGATAAAGAAGTTCTCTATGTATGTATGTACAATATGTATTTTACATGCAGTATTATTGTACATAGCAAATATACAATCACTTGTACATTTACTCAAATTCAGTTCAGAAGCAAGTATAAACATATGTTTTCTGGAGAAATTACTTCCTGTAGTTACTCACCAGCAGTTTTCTACATTAATTTCAATGTGTTCCATGAGACAATTCGAAATATTTGACACTTGGATCTGACACAAAGTTGTACATTCGCTAGTTAGTACACTCAGTATGTGCCTTGTGAGTATGTGAGCTTGACATTCTTACCTTTAATGCTGATTTTAAATAGGTTAATATTAGCCTTCAATCACTCCCTTTCGCTGCACTCCACTGTCACGCGACACAGAGAGCTAACGCGTTAACTAATGTTACCTGAAGACAAAAGTTTGTTCACTTTATTAGCGTTATCCAAAGCTGAAAAGTTGGAGAACGATTACGGCATTTTTTTTTTTTTTTTTAAACGTTAACGTAGTGTTTTGTATAGCGACCTGGTTGAAACAGCTAATTTCTCCGATGCAGTTTACTGGCGGTTGATTTAATTAGCGGTTTTAATGTGACGAGAAGCGCTTTGTCGTTTGAATGCATAACACGCAATTGCTTGAAGAGTCGACACATTTTAGGCCTGACAGTTTAACTGTTACTTGTAAACCGTACTGTTATACTGTCGTTTATCAATAAAAAAAATCTATTGCATATATTGCTGGTGCTCCTTACATTTTGGTGGGTGCTCCTAACTTTTTGAAGTTGGGAGCACCAGTGCTACGAAGTAAAAAAAGTTAGTTTCGAGCCCTGATATATTATTGAAGCTGCACTTCCCTGGCATATTGTCGGCACAGTAGGGCCTACGTTTACTAACTGCTACATTAGCAGAAGGGTGCCTGTTGGGCGTGCCTGTAAACAGACTGAGCCAGACAGAATTAACTTCTCTCCCCACCAAAATACCGCGAAGGTTACGTGCCACGTGTTACGTTTATGATTGGATTAATTAGTAATTATATTTGATGCAACTTTAGCTATATTTCCATTACTTTTCAAAAAAATATTATTTTCCATAACTTTTCCAGGGCCTGGAAATTGCACTTTAAATTTCAATTACTTTTCCAGGTTTTTCATGACCGTACGAACCCTGTGCGTAACTTGGCATTTTTGTACGTTGAAAACGTGTTTTTTTAATGAGATATTTCTTTTTGCAAAGCGTTTTATTATGAGAGTGAGAAATGCGAAGTGACCCTGTAAGAAACGGTTGTGGATTATGGCTATCCTTGTGTGAATTTGTACAGTCTGATGAGCGTGATACCGTTTAGCAGTTCGGTTTGCAGTGGCTGGGAGTCACAGTGTGACAAAGTGTAGCCGCATCGTAATCGCAAACGAACTAGCTAGGTCGCATAGCCAGCTAGCTATGACCACGACGGTAGCTAGCTACGAATAATGATTAAATGTTAAACCGGCTTGCCATAGTTCGCTTCTGCTTTCCCATGTAGCCAAATGCAAGCGGACAAAAGTTATACTAACGTTATAGCTAATAACTTGCCTTATGTTGATGCATAAGGAGGCTGACTCGTGAACCAGCAAGCTAGTCAATGAGCCAGAAGGGTAGTTATTACGGCTACTATTTTTGCCAATTAGGGATAGCTAATTGAATAGGTAAAATCATTACCTTTCTGCTTGATTCCATCGTGGTTGATAGTCTACTGCCTCCTTTGAAACTGTCTCTCTGTGATTTAGAAGTGTTTTCCTTTCTACTCAGTCTCAAAACACTATTGCTGTGTTACTTTCCGTCGTTTTTATTGCTGAAAAACTGCTTTGAATTAGCATGCACGTCAGCTAGCCAACGTAAATGGACCTTTAAATGCTAGCCAGTTACAACGGTGGCCAAAGTGCTAACGCTCAATGGAAACTGTCTGGAAATCCACAGTTCATCGTGTTGAGTTTCTCCAACGAGCCAGGCAACGTTGGTGATAAGTTAAGTCCTTTTTGTTTCTTTTGCCGGACAGCGAGTATCATCAACTTTGTTCCAGGTGGAAATAAGCCGGCTATTATACTTGGATGGTCTCCATTGTGATTAGCTGAAATTTAATAGGTTTGCAAAATCTGCACTCTGATTGGCTGTGGTAGTAGTGACGATTACTATTTGGAGGTGTGTGAGAAGGCTTGCTTATGTTGGAGGGCAGCAATTTGCCGCCGTAGCGAAGAACGCGACGATACGCCAGACCTTCATTGAAACCGGGGTGTGGTGCATGCTACCCACAGTTAAATTAAAATCTTTCTTTTTTTTAAATGTAATTATTTTATTTTGCCGCAGTCAAACTAGATTGCTGTTATGTTTTACACTGTTCGTTGTCGAATGTCTGTTTTTGTTGTTTTATTCATTTCAACACAGCTATTAAAGCCCCGTTCTCCCACGCAACACAGGCACGCACACACACACACACACACACACACACACACACACACACCGCACCGCACACACACACACCGCACACACACACACACACACACCGCACACCTCCCAGATGAACGCTGCCGTAAACCCGAGAGACTTTGCAGAGCAGAAAATGTCGGGAGACTGAAGTTGTGAGCGCCCTAAAACTCAAGCTCGCTTCGCCTCCACGCGCGATTACAGCGCCTTTCAGCGCACGCTGGCCTTGAACAAGACGCAGCATCGATGTGAATCATCCGCAGGACTGTCAAAAATACTGCCCTTCGGGGCCTCTAGTGGCGCAGCCTGTAGAGCGCTAACCACACGCTCAATGCCAGCCGTGACGTCGGCTGCTCGAATCCGACCGCCAACCTTTGCCGTACGTCTCTCCCTCTCCCTCTCTCTCCTCCTAATTCTTCCTGTCTCTCTACACTGTTCTATCAAATAAAGGAAAAGCCCAAAAAAACATATAAAAAAATACTGCCCTTTGACTCACATGTGGTGAACAAAATCATGTGCTTCACAATTTCCTGCCACAGAATGCATTGTCAGCCCTAATAATCACAACCCTTATACTGTCATTACTGAACAAATTGCACCAGTGCACAAGTGATTTAAAAGCAATCGGGTCAAAAATTATGTATTTATTTTTTATAGATGTTTATAAGTTGTGAAACATCTTGCCTTACACTCAATGGTTCTTTTAAAAAAAAATATTTTTATCTGATTATTAATTTGAGTAGAATCACATATATACCTGAATACATGTTATAGTGTTACTGTGATTGCACTTAAAAAACACCAAAGATGAGAAATGAAGTCATAACATAAAAAAACAAAATTGCAGGCTTTCTTGTAAACAAAGCTTAGAAACCTGTGTAGTGGAGTATAGTTCTGTTCATAGTATATAGTTTAGTTTCTGGGGAAATATGATTATAGCTGGTCATTTGACCTCTGTAGCTGGTCATTTGACCTCTGTTGTGGTCATTGTAGTAGGTACCAAGAGGCCAGCTGTCGGTTCTCAACCTCAGCACCAGATGTAATTTTGGACCCCTGCTGATATCTATAATTTTTGCTCAAAAAGCCAGTTTCCCCGTTGGGCTCCATTCACTTTTGACAGCAAAAATAAAATACTTCCTAATATAATGGATACTCTGTGCATTATATTAGGAAGAAAAATCACTTATTATTTTTTAAATTATTTTTTTATTATTATTTATTTATTTATTTTTTAAAAGATAAGATTTTTTAAATGTATTATTTATTTTAGCCTATGTCTGCACTATCCTCGTTGTACATGTGATTTAGGCATGTGACCAAGGACACAACTGAGAATGTCTGTTAAGTGAAAAATTGTACTTCCTGGTTCTGATGTGCTCCCCATAGGTCTCTATATGGGTCGCTGTCTCCACATATTATATACTCTAAGATAGGTTCACACTCAGAAACCCTGATGCTTAATTCTTCTGTTTGTGCTGCCGGGTGGGTCTCTGAAAAGTTCTCTGTCCTCTCTCCTCCAGCAGGTGGCGCACAGCCCGCAAGCACAGACCAAGTGACCTTATCTCCACCGCCTTGATCAATGGACCGACTGACCAATCAGGACTGTGGGACATAGTCTCTCATTGGCCATTTGTGAGGGAGGTGAATTAAGTGCAGGTGTCAAGAGAAGGGGGAAAAAAGAAAGTCAGAGAAAGTGAGAGATGGAGAGGGAGAGGAGAGAAAGAAAAGACATGGAACCATTGGGAAAAAAAGACTGAAGCCTTGAGAAGACTTGGTGGCCTTATAACAGCCTTTGTGTTTATGCAAGAAAGGTGTTGGTCTTTAATTTCTTATAAAGTTACAGCTTTTTTGAGCATTTTTCTGAATTCCAGAAAGACTTTACTCTGGCTGCTGCCGAATGCCATGTCTCCTGGCACAGGGTGGACAAAAAACATTTGTTTCTGAGGAGTTTTGCTGAATTCACTGGCAGTTTGGTGAGACGGTTGCACACAAGGTTTCCCTCTAGTGGTGCAAGTGGAGGATGACCACCAAGACATGGTTCAGGTGTGCTTGTTGCTTTGTATTCATAAAAAACTGGACACTATATCACTTAAAATATGCACTATTCTTTCATCTAGTTGTTCTGTTAATCATCAAAATCATCACTGTCGTCACAATTAAACTAATTGTTTCCTGTATATCACATAAGCCATCCAATCCAATGTGGAAACACAAATATGAGTATTTTCTTTTCTTATTTTTAGTGTGGTTTCATCATTGTAATTTAGTGGTCTGTTTTTGTGTAGGAATGAGTAGCCTATTCCGGCCGGGGAGTCCTGCGTTCACTACAAAGAAAAGAGTATATTTACAGAGCTAAGCTACAACAGCACTTTGTGCGGTAAATGAGCCGCACCTTGTTTTTTATGGTTGTTTTTTTTTATTTTTTATTTTAATATTCCTTAAGATAGCATTATGGCACAGCCATTTTTGAGACCTGTATTATGTTAAATGTGGGCTGGAACTGCTGTTCATCTTAACTGCTGCGGGGAGTGGGGGGTGGGGGGGGGGGGATGCATGGGTTTTAAACTCTGTTCCCCTTCAGAGCTCATGCAGTACATACACACCTGCTCTACAGGGCCTGTTACACTGTCTGATTCGAAACCACCACGGTTTTTTCTGTGTGCACCTGATGTCATGTCTCGAACCCGTCTCCCTGAACAGGTGCCCCCTCTCCCATTTTCCCCACAGACTCTCATTAAAAGACGATTTGCTCCCTGAAAAGGTTGGTGTTACAGGCAGACATGAACTTAACATGAAAAAGTATTTTTTTTAAAAATCAGATCATAAATTTCATTTACCTTTGTTTCCTGTTGGTAGAATACTGTTTTCTTCTCTCGTACTAAGTAACATATGGTTATATGTATGCGGTGTCCTTTATGTAATTTTTTTTTTTGATAATCGTTTTCTTCTTGTAAATTTAAAATAAATTGACAACAGTGTTGCTCAGTTCAGAGGGCGTGGTCACAGGACACTTGGGCGGACCGAAGGTGGACAGGAGAGCTGTTGATATATAGCCACACCCCCTTCATGTGAGGTGTATTTTAGCCACACCCCCTCCTGTTTTGTGTAAGTTTAGGAACTATGGGTATCGAGGAGCCCAGCTTCAGGTGAATCTCAGGTGGCACGTCCCCCCCCCCCCCCCCTCTCTTTAAACAGCAGCTAAAGAGATAGTCTCGGCTTGGAAAAGAAGTTCAGTTGTCAGTTTGGTCCCAGAACAGGTGTAAGGAAGGTAGCCGGGCTAACCCCAGATTCACCCCCAAACAGAACAGCGCAGGTAGAGCAGGTCTGCTTTATAAGTGTCTGCTCTGGGCTCACCTTCTGTTGAAATGATTAAACCCGAAAATCAAATTTCTGCTTTGCTTTTCTTTTCTAACTGTGGCACAGATGTCCTTGCTCAGGTAATCAGGGAAATGGAAACAAACTCTCAACCACTGTCTGAAAATTCTACCTTGGAAATGCAAAAAAACAAACAAACAAACAAACAAATAATAATAATAATATTGATTAAATAATGATGATATGCCAATAATGTACAGTTTATTATTCCTTTGTTCACAAATGCTATGAATAAATGAAATGCCTTAGAACTTGTGACTTGTAAGTGTTTTTTTATAAGTGTGCAGTGTGTGTGAGAGAGAGAGGGTGAAAGAGTGAGCAAGCAAGTGAAATTAAACCTAGGGAATTGTTTATGGGCTATGTAACCTGTATAACTTGTATAACTGAAAATATTACGCCATGAAAAACAGGAATGCATTCTTGTATTATGGGAGTCATGGAAACAAACTGAGTTAGGCCCGCCCACACGATACTAGCAACGTATTGGTTGCTCCCAGAGTTTCGAACGTAAGCCGTTGGAAGCGCCCTCTGATATAAATGTAGAAATTAACGTTTTCCGTGTTCAGTGAGCAAACGACATTGGAGAAACTACACTGAGTCTGGAAGCTGCGTCGTAGTCTATTTTTATACGGTCTATGGTCGTAACACTCAGAGAAGGAGGAATTTCAGAAACCGGTACAGTAAGTTTCTGTTCACTTTAAATATGTATAAGTGACGGCGTTAAATAAAATACTAAAGACGTTTCGAGACCTTAGCGTCTGTGATTGTAATGTAAATGTAGCATTACTGTTTACAGATATAGCTCAGGTCATGCTTTATTTAAACATATTTTTTACAGAACCGCTTAAATAAAATAGTGCGCCTAATCAATCTGGGCCACGTGCTATTTGTTCTTATACAACATAATGTTGTATGTATGCATTTGATTATATCAAGAATAGTATCTGTACGCGTAACATTACCTGTTAAAACCTTGGTATGTGTGATTTCACTGTAATTCGATCAAATGAGCTGCTTGTCTGTTTTAGGCTCACCGAACTAGCGAAATGGCATGGTGTAGCTTATTTCAAAACGAAATATACAGGCTTAAATGCATATTTTTACTTTTTTTAAAACTTACCGTCAGTACCAATAATATTTTAATAGTTTGTCTAATTAAAAAGTAAAAAAAACAAAACAAAAAAAACATATTTAAACGTTCCTTTTTGGCTAAATTGTTCTTGGGGCCAGAAAGTTAAAATTCTGCCATGCGTTTCTTCCACCCATGGCCTAGTTTTAACTCATGGCTGAAGAATTGTGCCAATTAGAAAATCAAAGTGGCTTTAACTTTGTGAAACTTGATTTTTCAACAGCGGGATTGACGCATCACTTCTGGACCGGCAGTGCTATTCCCACGCTCAAATCTTTTGCAATTTTTTATTTATATGAAACAGACATTTTATGTTATTTGCAAAGCCATTAAAGTATGGTCAATGAGCAATTATTGTCGATTACATCCTGGTAAAATAAATATATATTTTAAAATAAAGCAAATACATTTTTTATTTGATATATTTGACCTTTAACCAGTGAGACGTTGGCAAGAGCACAACACACACAGAACCTGTATACAATAAAAGGTGTCTATGATGTAAGATACAAATAAAGAATGCTTATATTTAAAACATTAATGTGATTATTAAAGTGTGACCGCTTCCCCCTTCAGGTGAATTTGAGATAAAGGTGCCCAGTGCGCCTCTAGTGGCCATTCATGGGCACAGCACGGTCCTGAACTGCACTTCCCTGTGAACGGGGCCTTTGACCTGGGCAGCAGCGTCATCACCTGGCGACGGCACCTGGAGGTGGTCCCAGAGACTAAAAAATAATCCGTAACTGTTCTGGGTTTCATGCACATTCCTGTGTAAAAAGTGCACTCTTTCTATGATATTGCTTAAAAACGATGATTAGAGACACAAACTGGGGCTAGTAGTGGGCAGCATGTGTAGCTAATGTAATCACTGTAGGTTATTTATTTGTATAGCATGCATTGCTGGAAAAAACATCGTTTGGGTCAACTTGCTAGGTTACCACAATAAAAAATGATCAGGCAATGTAACACTGAAGTCACTGGAAACAGGTATCATAACGTTAGTTCAAAACGTTGCTAAAGCGTATGAACTACTAGCATTGATCTAACGTTACTGTGCATAATTTATACAATGTTAGCTACGTTTAGCTAGCTAGCTACAATCAATTTAGTTAGCTAATTCATAACTATTGCAGTCTTATTACTGGTCAGCTAGCTATTGCTTATCGTGAGTTTGTTGCCTCAAACGAAGTCAGTGCTAGAGTTAGAGCACCTATTCGACCACCTTCGTTCGACAGACAGGAACGCGTAGACTGATTTGCAAATAAGCGAAATTTCGGTAACAACCTGTACCTAGTTATGTAGGAAAAATGTCCTTGTTATCCTCCTGTGGTTATTTTTTCAGTACTTTCATGATTTTTTTTCTGTGCCGGCAAATAAGTCTGAGGTGGTCCTGCGCTAGCTTTTGGTTGCTAAGGGGACGTGTATCGACCACCCCATATAAATGACATAAATTTGCTAGTATGCTGTCGATTCAAGCAATTAGTTTCACAATTCCCTAGTGGGGTTACAAAGTTAAATTGTGTATTTTTTTTTACAAATTTTCGAAATGTAGTTTGTTCCTGAGATCATGTTGCACCCCACAGCACAACAACCTGAGCCTAATATCAGTCCGCTCATCAGTTTAACTTTCACTCCGTTTGTAATCGGTGTCATATTAAACACAAAACACAAACCCAAAAATAAACAAACACAGAGCGGAAGTTAATTTAGGGCCAAGCGCATAACCTTGGCAACGCGCGTGCGTCCGATGAAAGCGTCTATACATGAATCAAGGTGCCTGTAGTACGCTATATTCCCACGATGGTGGAAAACAATCCGTTTTCCTCCATGTAGTTTGTATTAGCAGTAAGGGGTTTGTCAAGGTGATAAAAATGCTGAAATATTTTTGCCAAAACATCACGGTGGGCTGTTCAGTTAACAAAGCCAAGAACCCTGATTTTAAGTTGCCAGTTGCTTGTGTTTCCATGCAAGAGGACCGAGCCAATGAGGAGAATAAGTTGATTCAGGCCATTAGACGTGAGGGGAAAGCCAGGAAACTCTGTCATTAGCTGCGGCTAACAGGCTGTGTCACAAAAGGTCATTTGTATGTTTGTTTATAGTTTTTTTTAGGATGTGATATGACATGTAAATGTATAGCTAAGTAGTGAGCTAGCTGTTCCTTAGCATGTGACATGTAACTATAGCTAACTACGTTACATATCACATCACATTCTAAGGAAACAGCTAGCTCGCTACTTAGCTAACATTATTATAACTTAGCTGCTTTTAAGTGACGTTATTAGCTATGATAGACCTAGCTGCTTTTAACTAATGTTAATGTTCGTTAAAAGCAGCTACCATAATAGTTACTATGATCACTTCATTGTCTGTGTGAAATGATGCTGAATGCTTGGCCTGTCGTTAACCACGTACATGGTAGGGTGTTGATCCGGAAGTCACAGGTTCCGTGATTTTTTTGGCTATACTTTGTTTTGATATATCTATCTATCCCAGCAAATAGAATGGGTTTAGTAGGTTACAGCTGAGGTGAAAGCAAACAGGAATAACAGAAGACCAAATAGTATAGTTCAGCATTGTGCAGTTTAGAGGAGCTGGGTGATGGATCTGGAGCTCCAGGTTGCGTCAAGACATGGGCTGGGGTGGAACCTATTGTTTACAGTCTCTGGGTGGAACTGGGCTGAAGCGGTCCATGACCATGAAGCGAGGGACTTCCGGCTTCACTGCCTTGTCCCTCCTATTCTCTCCAGTTCCTATGTACATGCTATGGTTTTAGTACTTGCCCTGATTTCCCCGCAGTTTTGGATGGTAATTGTAAACTTTAACTTGGCGGGATGGCATACCTGCCATCCCAATGTGGCTTACAGTTAGTTGTTTCAAGCAGATGTTTGACAGCCCGTCAACAGTGTTGATGCGGAGCTGTCCTTCCCAAACTTCACAATGTAAGCTACAACATGTTATACCAAAAGAAACTTAAAAATGATAACTCTGTTTTATTATTTACTAAAGTAATTTCAGAATTATCTGTCTCTAACAGTGTTCTGTCCATGATACAAAAAAGCATCCTCTTTTTTTCCCGCAATGGACAAAAGTGATTAAATTAACCAGCCTATCAATGCATTTTTGTTACTTGTGTGCAACTTCCGGCTGATTTATTTATTTATGTATTTTTTTGAAACTTCAAGCATTTACCATGTCATTCCCTAGTTGTGTGTGCATGAGTTCTATTGGTTAATTTAACCTGTCTAACCTGTTTAATGGATGTCCCAATGGCAGTATATTCAATATTTCATATTTGGAATATTACATTTTCTGCCCCAGGGTTTCATGCACACTTCAACTGTGATGTTGCTAAGAAGCCCATCTATTTATTTTTATTTTTATTTATTTATTTTTTAAATTTATTTATTCACACAAAGTAAGTGATAAAATAAAAGTATTTAAAAACAAACATAGCAGCGATTGTGCAGGAGATGTAAGAAACCCCAAAGGGCTTATAGTAAAAACCTCCCCTCTAGGATTTACAATTTATCCTGATACTATGAATTTTTTGATCTATAGAAACAATATTTAGGCTACTGTTCACAACTGGATTTAAAGATTTAACCTGTTGTACATATCAGTTTCTGTGAACTTTGGTTTTGGTTACCACATAGTTAATCTGCATTGGTGCTTTAACTTACTTGGGGCATCTTTACACGCTGGTCTGTGAATGTTGTTAGCTAGGTCTGACACTATTTAGCCCTTCCAGAAATCTGCCATAAAAATCCCATGGTGGATTTTTAAAATTATGACATATTCTGATATTATTATTATTTTTTTTTTTAAGTCAAAGATGATTGAAGTTGGCTTAAATCACTATGGCTAATATGGCCGGTGTTTGATTTGAACAAAGGCATGGTGCCAGAGTCTACAATGGTGTAGTTATTTTATTTATTCTTTTTTTTTTTTTTTTTGCCGAGAAACATTTTAATATAATGATTGCATTCAACTTTTTAATGATTACTGAAACTTGAGTAAAATCCCCCTGCTCAACCATTTTCCCTTGACCTGTGAAACTGGCTGTATTCAGGGGGAAGATGTCTGTTAAAGGGATATGAGCAGGGGGATTAGCTTTATATGTAGAAATTTAATATAGGAATTACCCATGTGACTTCCCACTGTCCCCCTCTCTGCAGGATAGAGCGGTGAGCCCCCCCAGCCAGATTGGGGAGCAGACTGTGCCCCCCATGAGAACAATACCTTGGGAAACAGTGACCACTGCCATGGTAACAACAGCAACTATGGTACCGGCACCCCCCTGCTCATTTACTGGGGATTCCATGCCCCTGGCTGCCCACACACAGGAGCCAATCCAGGAAGCGATACCACCCGCTGCTGTAGTGACTGTTGCCATGGTGACCGTGCCCAATGACACAGCAGAGGTGACCCAGGTATCTTTTCAGCCAGGTCCTCCTACAGCTCCGTGCAGGAGAAGAAAGTCACTAGACCTCCCACCTTTTCTAAAGGAAGTCCCACCCCCTCCACAGGAAGCCACACCTCTCCCTAAAGAAGCCCAGCCCCCTACACAGGGAGCAGGGAGCCCCACCTGTACCAAAATAATTCTCGCCCCTCCACAGGAAGCACCACCTGTACCACAGGATGTCTTGCCATCCACACAGGAAGTTCCGCCTGTTCCAGACGAAGTTCCATCTTCATTCTTCATTCCTAGCTGTCCCCACAGTGCTCTCATCTGCCCCCTCCCCAGCCTGTGGAGGAGCAGACCCCTCCCACCTGTCCAGTGGAGCCTGGCCCAGCCAATCAGGAGGCTGAGAGCATGTGTTCCCATGACCTTGTCCATCCTTCTGCAGATGGTGCGAGCTGGCGGGTTCACAGGAGCCCCCACCCAGAAAAGCAAGCCCAGGCTTGTTACATGTACCTCCACTCCAGCTTATACTGCCCCCTAGTTTGATTTAGCATAGGTTAGGTCAGAGTAATGTTCACTGTGTGAACTGGACTTTACGTGTTCTTGGCTGTGAGTAACTGTACAAAATGAGTATTGTACCTTATCAGACCTGTGTTTGTAGTTGTTCCAATGACCTTTGCTATGCACTTTTGTATGTTGCTTTGGATAAAAGCATCTGCCAAATAAGTGTAATGTAATGTAATGGACTTGGGGAGAGACTGGACCAGGACCAGAACCAGGCTGATGGACAGAGTCCTACTCAGAAGCCTGAGACCCTGCCTGTAACAGCTCCGCCCCCCACCATCAACCACCCACCTCCCGCCACTGGCTCCGCCCCCTCCATGAGGCTCCAGGAGGCCATCCGCATGAAGACGGCGGCCATGTCCCGTCTGGGGTCCCGCTCGCCTCGCTCCGCCTCCCCCTCCCCCAGCCCCTCCTCCCCCTCCCCCAGCCCCTCCCCTGCCTCCCCCTCCCCTTCCTCCCCCTCCCCCGCCTCCACCGCCAGCTTCATCTTCGCCAAGAGCCCCCGAAAGGTCGTCATAGAGACGCCCTCGTCGCCCGAGGGGCAGGCGGGGCTGAAGGCGGATCTCGCGGCCGAGCTGGCGCGGGTCACCGGTCCCGCCAAAAACGCCAAGGTCCCGCCCCCTGTGGCCAAGAAGCCCGCGCAGCACACTGACCAGGCCCCGCCTCCCGACCAAACGGCGACCGAAAATGGCGGGGTGGCCGCGCCCGCCGAGGAGACGCCAGGAGCTCTACCAAAGGAGAACCCCGAATCATCAAACCCCAAACCAGGTTTGTGAACACCAGGGGAGAACCATTTCACTCTTTTAAAACAAGAGCTTTTTTTCAAAGGAGGACAGATAGTCTGTCCTCCGTTTGTGCGTTTTGCTTTATTGCGGCATTGGGCAGAGAGGGTGACGGACAGAGACGGGAGCACAGCTCAGAAGATCGAACCTCCAACCACACGGGGGTCTCATGTTTTAAATTTCACTCTACTTAATAATAGCCCGTTGTGTGAAATCACTATCCAACTTTTTTTAAATTTTTAGTGAAGCAGTGTTCGATATATCTATGGGCAGATTTACTAGCTTAACTACATTTTCCAGTAGCTCGCCATGTGTTTAAGTTTAACCATTTCCAAAATCAAGTCAAACTGTTGTATTGGAATAAATTTTAAACCATTATACCTGCGGGCCTATCATATCTGAACCCGGGTCTCTGCGGTGGTAAAAAAAAAAAATTCCCTGCCTAAAATGGACCAGATTTATTGCGTCAGCGCTATGACTGGTCTGCCCCATATACAATGCATTGGCAAAGTGACCGTGTTACTATCATTTAATATTGGACATTTACGTAACCATACCATGAAACTTGGAGTGCACATAAGTGCATGAATGGGCATGCTTAATGTTACAACAGCTCTCAACAGCAGCAGATTGGCCAAATGGGGGGGCGACATAGCTCAGGAGGTAAGAGCGGTTGTCTGGCAGTCGGAGGGTTGCTAGTTCAATCCCCGCTCTGGGTGTGTCGAAGTGTCCCTGAGCAAGACACCTAACCCCTAACTGCTCTGGTGAATGAGAGGCATCAATTGTAAAGCGCTTTGGATAAAAGCGCTATATAAATGCAGTCCATTTACCATTTACCAAATTGTCGAGTGTCAGTCAAGTGTACCTGTCTGTCAGGCAGAAGCTGTAGGGAAGTGGGATGAAAACGGGAAGAATTAGAATTTTAACTGATGCCTCTGCAGTCGACTCTTCGACTGCGATTGACATATCGGACACCCCTGAACTGCCGTAATGTACTGAGTTTGGAGAAGGGAGTGGGCAGTGTTACCGCTGCACTGTGAGCCACACACACACGCACACACACACACACACACACTACACACACACACACACACAACTACACACACACACACACACACACACACACACACACACACCACACACACACACACACACACACACGCACACAACACACCGCACACGACACACACTCACACACTACACACACACACACCGCACACACACACCGCACACGACACACGCACACACACACACTACACACACACACACCACACCGACACACACACACCACACGCACACACACACACACACACACCACACACACACACACACACACACACACACACACACACCACACACACACCCCGACACACACACCCCACACGCACACACACTACACACACACACACACACACACACACACACACCGCACCACACACACTACACACACACACACACACCGCACACACACACACACACACACACACACACACCGCACACACACACACACACTACACACACACACACACACACACACACACACACACACACACACACACACACACACACACACACCTTCCAGATGAACGCTGCCGTAAACCCGAGAGACTTTGCAGAGCAGAAAATGTCGGGAGACTGAAGTTGTGAGCGCCCTAAAACTCAAGCTCGCTTTGCCTCCACGCGCGATTACAGCGCCTTTCAGCGCACGCTGGCCTTGAACAAGGCGCAGCATCGATGTGAATCATCCGCAGGACTGTCAAAAATACTGCCCTTCGGGGCCTCTAGTGGCGCAGCCTGTAGAGCGCTAACCACAAGCTCAATGCCAGCCGCGACGTCGGCTGCTCGAAACCGACCGCCAACCTTTGCCGTACGTCTCTCCCTCTCTCTCCTCCTAATTCTTCCTGTCTCTCTACACTGTTCTATCAAATAAAGGAAAAGCCCAAAAAAACATATAAAAAAATACTGCCCTTTGACTCACATGTGGTGAACAAAATCATGTGCTTCACAATTTCCTGCCACAGAATGCATTGTCAGCCCTAATAACCACAACCCTTATACTGTCATTACTGAACAAATTGCACCAGTGCACAAGTGATTTAAAAGCAATCGGGTCAAAAATTATGTATTTATTTTTTATAGATGTTTATAAGTTGTGAAACATCTTGCCCTTACACTCAATGGTTCTTTTTAAAAAAAATTTTTTTATCTGATTATTAATTTGAGTAGAATCACATATATACCTGAATACATGTTATAGTGTTACTGTGATTGCACTTAAAAAACACCAAAGATGAGAAATGAAGTCATAACATAAAAAAACAAAATTGCAGGCTTTCTTGTAAACAAAGCTTAGAAACCTGTGTAGTGGAGTATAGTTCTGTTCATAGTATATAGTTTAGTTTCTGGGGAAATATGATTATAGCTGGTCATTTGACCTCTGTAGCTGGTCATTTGACCTCTGTTGTGGTCATTGTAGTAGGTACCAAGAGGCCAGCTGTCGGTTCTCAACCTCAGCACCAGATGTAATTTTGGACCCCTGCTGATATCTATAATTTTTGCTCAAAAAGCCAGTTTCCCCGTTGGGCTCCATTCACTTTTGACAGCAAAAATAAAATACTTCCTAATATAATGGATACTCTGTGCATTATATTAGGAAGAAAAATCACTTATTATTTTTTAAATTATTTTTTTATTATTATTTATTTATTTATTTTTTAAAAGATAAGATTTTTTAAATGTATTATTTATTTTAGCCTATGTCTGCACTATCCTCGTTGTACATGTGATTTAGGCATGTGACCAAGGACACAACTGAGAATGTCTGTTAAGTGAAAAATTGTACTTCCTGGTTCTGATGTGCTCCCCATAGGTCTCTATATGGGTCGCTGTCTCCACATATTATATACTCTAAGATAGGTTCACACTCAGAAACCCTGATGCTTAATTCTTCTGTTTGTGCTGCCGGGTGGGTCTCTGAAAAGTTCTCTGTCCTCTCTCCTCCAGCAGGTGGCGCACAGCCCGCAAGCACAGACCAAGTGACCTTATCGCCACCGCCTTGATCAATGGACCGACTGACCAATCAGGACTGTGGGACATAGTCTCTCATTGGCCATTTGTGAGGGAGGTGAATTAAGTGCAGGTGTCAAGAGAAGGGGGAAAAAAGAAAGTCAGAGAAAGTGAGAGATGGAGATGGAGAGGGAGAGGAGAGAAAAGAAAGAAAAGACATGGAACCATTGGGAAAAAAAGACTGAAGCCTTGAGAAGACTTGGTGGCCTTATAACAGCCTTTGTGTTTATGCAAGAAAGGTGTTGGTCTTTAATTTCTTATAAAGTTACAGCTTTTTTGAGCATTTTTCTGAATTCCAGAAAGACTTTACTCTGGCTGCTGCCGAATGCCATGTCTCCTGGCACAGGGTGGACAAAAAACATTTGTTTCTGAGGAGTTTTGCTGAATTCACTGGCAGTTTGGTGAGGAGGTTGCACACAAGGTTTCCCTCTAGTGGTGCAAGAGGAGGATGACCACCAAGACATGGTTCAGGTGTGCTTGTTGCTTTGTATTCATAACAAACTGGACACTATATCACTTAAAATATGCACTATTCTTTCATCTAGTTGTTCTGTTAATCATCAAAATCATCACTGTCATCACAATTAAACTAATTGTTTCCTGTATATCACATAAGCCATCCAATCCAATGTGGAAACACAAATATGAGTATTTTCTTTTCTTATTTTTAGTGTGGTTTCATCATTGTAATTTAGTGGTCTGTTTTTGTGTAGGAATGAGTAGCCTATTCTGGCCGGGGAGTCCTGCGTTCACTACAAAGAAAAGAGTATATTTACAGAGCTAAGCTACAACAGCACTTTGTGCGGTAAATGAGCCGCACCTTGTTTTTTATGGTTGTTTTTTTTATTTTTTTATTTTAATATTCCTTAAGATAGCATTATGGCACAGCCATTTTTGAGAGCTGTATTATGTTAAATGTGGGCTGGAACTGCTGTTCATCTTAACTGCTGCGGGGAGTGGGGGGGGGGGCTGCATGGCTTTTAAACTCTGTTCCCCTTCAGAGCTCATGCAGTACATACACACCTGCTCTGCAGGGCCTGTTACACTGTCTGATTCGAAACCACCACGGTTTTTTCTGTGTGCACCTGATGTCATGTCTCGAACCCGTCTCCCTGAACAGGTGCCCCCTCTCCCATTTTCCCCACAGACTCTCGTTAAAAGACGGTTTGCTCCCTGAAGAGGTTGGTGTTACAGGCAGACATGAACTTAACGTGAAAAAGTATTTTTTTTAAAATCAGATCATAAATTTCATTTACCTTTGTTTCCTGTTGGTAGAATACTGTTTTCTTCTCTCGTACTAAGTAACATATGGTTATATGTATGCGGTGTCCTTTATGTAATTTTTTTTTTTGATAATCGTTTTCTTCTTGTAAATTTAAAATAAATAGACAACAGTGTTGCTCAGTTCAGAGGGCGTGGTCACAGGACACTTGGGCGGACCGAAGGTGGACAGGAGAGCTGTTGATATATAGCCACACCCCCTTCATGTGAGGTGTATTTTAGCCACACCCCCTCCTGTTTTGTGTAAGTTTAGGAACTATGGGTATCGAGGAGCCCAGCTTCAGGTGTACCTGACTGAAACCAGGTATGCACACTTCTGTGTACATTTGGTTAGACAGACGTGAATCAATCCTGACCAGGCAGGGCCTGTGGATTTGTGGGTTCAAAAAAAAAATAGCAGCTAAAGAGAGAGTCTCGGCTTGGAAAAGAAGTTCAGTTGTCAGTTTGGTCCCAGAACAGGTGTAAGGTAGCCGGGCTAACCCCAGATTCACCCCCAAACAGAACAGCGCAGGTAGAGCAGGTCTGCTTTATAAGTGTCTGCTCTGGGCTCACCTTCTCTTGAAATGATTAAACCCGAAAATCTAATTTCTGCTTTGCTTTTCTCTTCTGTGGCACAGCTGTCCTTGCTCAGGTAATCAGGGAAATGGAAACAGACTCTCAACCACTGTCTGAAAATTCTACCTTGGAAATGCAAAAAAACAAACAAACAAACAAACA